>NW_027672447.1:0-235373 GCF_964165515.1 Mesoplodon bidens | reverse complement strand
CCTTCATCATGCTACTGGCTGCGGTGGACTTAGGAATGCGGTGAACACAGGGGCTAGAGAATGACTCAGAACAGAAATCTGTGGGGAGCAGGCGTTTCATCAGGTGAGTCCTGTGTCATAGGTGCTGTGGTGAGCGGGGGTTTGGTGAGAGAGAGCAATAAAGAATCATTAAGTTTTCCTAATTTAAAAAGCTTAACTTTTTACAGACTACTCCTAAACATTTTGACAGCTTCCAAAAGATAAACGTAAGTTCCTTAGCAAAGTTATTCACATAAGTGTTTTCCTTTGTGTTCTTAACCTTCATTCAAATTAGGAAGTTGAATGCAATGTCTGCAGATTCTTATTTTCTTAATTGTGACTGTGTATGGAGGAGAAGGGCCATAGTACACAGAACCAAATGTCGAGCGCTGGACAGCAAATGACAGTCTGGAGAGCTCCAGGACCTCACTCCCACGCAGAGACATCAGTAAAACAACCAGGACCTGCCTGAATGAGCTGGGGTTCTAGCCCAGGGAACCCCAGAAGTGGGAACAATGGGCTTTCTGATCCCACCATTGGCAGCCCTGGGAAGTGTGCCTATTTGACCCGGGGATGTGTGTGTGTGTGTGTGCGTGTGTGTGTGCGCACACGTGTGTTTGTTTCTTTTTCCTGACACCCCTGGACTTGCCGAGTGTGCGTCACTGTTGCATGAAAGCTACGGCCATGTGGTGCTAAAGTTCTAAGACCCTCTCAGTCTTGTATCTTCCTGCGTTGCATACATACAATTTCTCTAATAGGTCCAGATGCAAATGTTCAGTTGTCTCCTTGGCTCCCACCTGCAATGGCATGGGGTTGTCTTGCTTGGGAAAGCAGCTCTAGGCTCATGGAGAGAAGAGCTGCACGGGTGTAGGGTGGGCAGAGAGAATTGGAGAAAGCAAGTGAATTGCTATGGTCTCCTGATCCGGAGGTAAGAGGCTGGGCACTAAGGCAACCCAAGTCTTCAGAGTCAGGCTTCTGACTGCAGAATTCTCTACATTACCGTGAGGAGCGCATCTCCTTCGCGTCAGCCTCCTGCCCACATCTTCCCAGCCCCGTCCGCTGCTGGGGTCGCGTCGTGCCATGCCGAGCCGAACTGGCAGGTAGCTCCTTCGGCGGACGCACGGAGACGAACGCGAGCCTTTGGGCGGTCGGAGCTGCTCCGTCGCCGGCCAGCGATCAGAATCCATCCCGCTGACGTTCAAGCCCGTTGTCGGGAGCCACCTGGCGGCCGCTTTTATAGTGTCCCTTCCCTCCTGAGCTTTGGCGAACTTGGCGAGGGAGGTGATTCGCCCTCCAGGCGCGGGCCAGAGTTCCGGGAGGCCGGCGACGCTGGCGGCGACCGTCCCGCTGGTGCGGAGCGGTGGGCGAGGCCTGCTCTCACCGGAGATTGAATGTGGAGCGCCGTGTGTTGTGGGGCCTACGCTGAGCTCCTTGGGAGGGTTAGGGGGAGGTCTGCGCCGGTCGACCAGCACTCCCTGGTGTCCCTTGCCCCGCGGAGACACCCCCCGCCCCCCACACACACGTCCTGCTACGCGTGACCAGGAGAGGATGTCCGTGCCCGACGTCGTACTCCGTGTGTCACGATGCGTCGGTGCGTCCTCGCCGCCTTGGGGGCCCGGGTCATGCCGGTGCAGTCGTGGCGGTCTGGCTGCGCAACAGGGGCCACTTCAGTTGCTCCGGGTCCCAGGCGAGGCGGTCACGGGGGCGGAACTTGCACCGAGGCAGGGGCATGGGATGCCTGTCAACAGACCGCATCCACCCGGCAGGTTAAATGGGCGTCTATGCAGGGAGCTCCCGTCCCAACTTCCTGGTAGCCTCGTCAGCGTGGCGCTTGCGTTTCGAACCTGTTCAGGTCCGCTCACCGAGGTGTGTCGAGGGCAAGTGTGTAGGGCGCTCGTGGAGGGGCGGCAGTTCCTCCTAGGCTTCGCTGGTCCTAAGTCGTAGACGTTTCTCTTTGGGAAACAGGGAACGCCCGGGGCACACGTGATAGTCGTGAGGAGACACGAGCCTGGCCGCGGTCCTGCAAGGGCGCGGTCGTCAGTAGCTTCACTGAAGAAGCTCTGCAGACAGTGAACGTCCTAGAGACGCGCGTGCGGAGGGCAGGACCCCCCCAGAGCAAGAAATGGGAACGATGGTGTCCTGTTTCGAGGACGGGTGTCAGCGGCGTGGCGGTGCGCCTTCGCTCGTGTGCCCTCTGAATACTTCCCGTGGAAGTTCACACCAGTTGCACGTCACTTGGCGTGTGCGGCGGCAAGGTCGACCAGATGGGCAGATTTCGGTATTGGGGCGAGGGGAAAATTTCATGAATTGAGGCTCTTTTGGTTGTGAGAGTCACTACAATGTGAACAGTAGTGAAAAAAGAAACCTTAAGATTTACAATAAATCGACACTACTCTAAGAATTACTATAAAAACATACTATGCAACTTGCAGGTATTCTTGCATCTGGTAAGCCATTTCTTTCTTAAAAGGGCAGTATTGCATCATGAAACATATAAGTAAGTGCATTTTTAGATTTTGATGTTGTATTTAGGAATATATTTAATTTCGAATGTACCAATAGTGTATATAATCGCATGGGGACTATATACACTAAAGAACACACCGGAAAATTCTGGATTTTATGGTAAATGTGTTCTTTTGGGTTGCTTTGGGTTCTCAAAAAAAAAATTAGAAAGAAATCAAGAGCCCAATATAAAGAGCAAGATAGCAACCCTCTTGTCTGTTATCCTCTAAAGGGGTAACCCCTTGAATTTTGAATAAAATCGATGATGGAAGGAGTTTTAACAGGCACGTACACTGGAATTTTTATCCTTATAAAAATCGTTACTGGGCTTCCCTGGTGGCGCAGTGGTTGAGAGTCCGCCTGCCGATGCAGGGGACACGGGTTCGTGCCCCGGTCCGGGAGGATCCCCCATGCCGTGGAGCAGCTGGGCCTGTGAGCCATGGCCGCCGAGCCTGCGCGTCTGGGGCCAGTGCTCCGCAACGGGGGAGCTCACGACAGTGAGAGGCCCGCGTACAGGAAAAAAAGAACAGTCGTTACTAATTTTCAAACATATAGGCTTGAATGCTAACAAATTTTAAAGTACTTATTTTGCAATATAGAGAAGAGCAAAGCTTCATCTTAAGACAGGAAATCTAGCTTTGCTCTCCCCAATTCATGCAGACAAAGTTTTCCAAAATTGAGAGTTTTGGAAAATACTTTTACTAACCAGTCTTTCTAAAAATATATTACTTTTCAAAATTCCAGAACTGAGACTGCTTTAAATGTCAATTTTATTTTAGGTACAGCCAACTTTCTATTGTAGACTAGTAGTGGCCTTTGGTAACTATACAATGTATGAACGTGTCTTTTTTTCTTAATGTCAGAAATATTATTTTGCAATTTATTCTTATTACCTGCCTTAGACTATAGAGTTCTATGAAGAGAAAGGCATTGTGTTATTTACAGTTGAATCAACATAACAGTCCAGGTTCTGAAATGTTGGAAGTTCTCATTAAATATTTCACAATAGAAAAATTTATAAATGAATGAACAAGGTGATTTAGCTTATGTTTCTCCTGCATGAATCCTTTATGCTAATAATTCCTGAATCGTATTTTCCCTTTATGATCAGATAGTTGTTACAGTGTCCCTCCCTTGCCTGGGGGTGTGTGTGTGTGCACTCAGATGCACGTACACACAGTAATGTTGCAGCTAACGTCATGGGTTTAAAAACATATATTTTTAAGATTTTTTTTTTTTGGATGTGGACCATGTTAAAAGACTTTTATTGAATTTGTTACAATATTGTTACTGTTTTATGTTTTGGTGTTTTGGTTGCAAGCCATGTGAGATCTTAGCTCCCCGACCAGGGATTGAACCCGCCCTCCCTGCATTGGAAGGTGAGGTCTTAACCTCTAGAATGCTAGGAAAGTCCCCGTGATGGCCTTTATAGGCCCTAGAATACCATTTCTCAACCCATTAGACTTCAATGGGCCCCAGGGGTACAACGAATGTTTTGGCCAGCAAAGAAAAAGAAAGGGAACGGAAAAGGGGCCAGAACTCATCATGCGGCCTGTGCGCTCTCTCTAGCTAGCCTTCTTGAAGGTTTAACTGACAAAATAGACACTGTCTCTATGGTGATCTTTCTCCCGGAACATTTTTTAGTACCATTTTTCGACATCAAAGAGTAAAGCTTTAAAGGTAGACTCACCAATGGCTCTCTGCGGGATCTCCTTTGTGTTTCTATGATGCAGTATATGCCACCCCTTATCGTTCTAATACATTCTTAAAGTAGAACTCTTTTTATGTCTGCAAAGATCTTTCACCTTCTCAGTCCTGAAGATATCTATCTGTTCTTCTTGGACAAAAAAAAAAAAAAGAAAATAGAAACCCTGGGCTACAAAATGCTAAGTAGGGATTAAACCACCTCTGACTCTGAATTCTTGAGTTCTTCCTGTCCATGAACCCACAATTACTCACCTTTCTTTAAATATAATTAATGTATATGTTTTTAAAAAGTCATATGGGAAATAGTAAATGAAAGTTAAGTAATAGAATTAATTGAAGCAGCAGAGGTTAATCACAAAGTATGTGTGTATTTATCCTTGAAGCCGTTCATCCCGAACGTGTATACAAATATTTGGACGCTCATGGAAGGGTAAAGACGTATCATACTATATTTTACATTTTCTGTTAACATTCATCGTTGTTTTCCGATTGATCCCAGTCTGTGTAATTATGATTATAATGTTATAAAGAAAGAATGTATCTAATTGATCAACAGTGACAGAGTATTAACAGAAAGCGGGCCCACGCTTACTCACCACAATATTTCATCATTTTGAAGGACACATACTCACTCAGTAGTGCTTATATATTTGCAAATACTGATCTACTGAAGCAGGTTGGCTTCGTTTCTCCTTACTTGACGCTGAGTATGGCTTTCAGCACTTCTCAAAACCCTTCACTCTCAACATATTGATATTGTATATTTAAAAAGAAGACAAGGGCTGAAGGACTTAATTATTGACTCACTTGCATGCTAACACATTCTTTATAGACTATTTTCCCAGTAAGAGTTTTCTGATGTGAATAGCAAGTGAAAGATTTTCCACATCATCTTTAGAATGGGCATCTCCTCAGCGTGAGCACTTTCTTGTTCAGTCAGGAATATGGAACCACTGAAGAATGTCCTTCCTTCATGACACTGAGACTACTTTTTCAGTGTGAGCCCTGTCATGTCTCATGAGTCCAGGTCTAATGGAACTCGAGCATTCATTTCATCCGATTTCTTCTACAGCAGTGATTAGATGGTGTACCCCAAGAGGGCTCTCCTTGTAGTAAACCTTGGGCTGTCTTCTCTACTGTGTCAGGGATGCAGCCCACTCTGAGCTCTCTGTGTATCCTGAGGCTGGAGCTCCACCTGAAGGCTCTTCCACCATGATTACAGGCTCCGGGTTTCTCTCCACATGACTTTCCTGGTGAGTTAAAAGGGATAATTTCTGGCTGAAGGCTCAATATCATTGATTAGAGACACAGGGTTTCTACTCGGTATGAATTCTCTGGCGTTTATAAAAGCGGGAGCTCTGGGTAAAGGCTGCACCACCTGGATTCCAGACATAGGGTGTCTCTCCTGTGAGTTTTCTAGTGCGTATAAGCGTGAGAGCTGCGTTTCAAGGCTTTTCCACACTCATTGCCTTTGTAGGGTTTCTCATCAGTGTGAATTCTCACCCATGACTAAGGTTATGGCTTCGACTAAGTGCTTTCTCACATAAATGATATTCATTGTGGTTTCTCTCCTGTGTGACTGTGCTCATGACATTGAAGGGTTGCATGGTCACCGAAAGCTCCTCCACAGTCATTCCAAGCATAGGGCTTCTCCCCCGTTTGAGTTTACTGGTGTGAATAAGTGTCAGCTCTCTGGCTGCAGTACCTTTATAAGGTTCGTCTCCTCCAGTGCGAGCCGTTGGTGTATACATGCGAGGCTTCAGCCGAATATTTTCACACGTTCAGGACATTTGCAAGAGTCACTCCAGGGTGCACTCTCTCATGTTGTCTAAGGTTGGAGGGTGACTAAATGCCTTCCACATTCTGAGTTCTGCATGATTTCCCTCTAGTATAATTAGCTTAAGTCTCTCGCATTCGGGCTGAAAGTGCAACACACGTGGAGTTAAGGTTGCTGTATGCGAAATGTCCTCGTATCCGTGGCATTCTGTGAGCTCTTCTCCAGCATGAAATCCCTGCTGTTGACAAGGAAAGAGAGGCTGTTAAAGATTACTCACATCATACTCATTCAGTCATTTCCCTACATGTGAATTCTAGGCGGCGCCCTCCGTGATGGTCTTCATTCAAAATCTCCGCATACTCGTTACTTTCACAGGTAATGTTAGTTTGCTGAATTCACACAGATTTTCTGTCTGGTAAACCCTCACTGGTCATAGCCTTCTGATTAAGTTTTAGGTCTTCTTTATGTTTCCAACACCATATCCATGAGCTCTGTTTAATCAATTACATTTTCATTGACGCTCAGGTCAGAGTTTGACATGTAATGTCAAATGACATGGGTCCTCAGATTAAATGGATAGAAAATCTCCTGGCCACAGGTCCAAGGCCATGGAGGGCAGAGCTAGGGTGGAGGCTCTGATGTTGCTGATTCCCACGTGGGGAGGAACCAAGGTGACTGAGGACAATTGCATCCGGGGCAGCGGTGGGGGCGGGGGGCAACAGGGAAGGTGGGGCGCTAAAGACCTGGAATGGGTGTTGTTGAACAAATGACGGTTCCTTTCACCAAGAATTATTAAATAAGAACTTTGGAAGAGGTGTCCTTGCTGTGGAGACAAGACTCTCCAGGAGACCATGGTAAGGGTTACCTGGGAATTAATGTGAACCCTAGGAACTGAATCTTAACAAAACAGTAACTGTGAACAGTAAGTCGAATCAAAGTGTAGCACCCGATCATTTGCATTGTTTCCTGCCAAATGGAGATATTCTGTACTCCCTACATGCCGAGGAGCCAATGCAGCCTTGCTCTTGACCATGGGAGGAAAAATCGTTCCTTCTGTCTGCGCATGCCTGTGGGTAAGCTGGCAGGGGTCACCCCCAGCTGGGTGGTTGGCGATTCACGTCTGGTGGATCTAACAATAGTTTGAAAGCCTGGCTTCTCATGGCTGCTTTCTCTTTCCTCAGATTTATCTGCTTGATTTTCGGATTGGCCCTGCCCAAGGATGCAGGGGACGGCAGGTGGTGGCAGAGTTCCTGATAATGAAACAACAGGTGAGAAAAAAAAAACCAAAAAGACAAAAAAAACTTAGTTTGATTCCTGAATTGATCCGTCTTTTGCCAAATGGTCAGGTTTCTACTTTGGGTCCGGATCTTCTAAGTGCACCCAGGAAATAGTAACTCCAGTTACGTGCACCACCCTGTTAAGGATACAGCAGGTCAGGGACCAATGTAGAAACACTCTCTTTCCCGACATTTACGTTCACTTCTTCCAGCCTCCATTAAGGCTGTGACCTCACAGAAGACGGGAGAGGTATTTTCCTTCTCTTCTTTTAAAGGTCGTCCCTTGGGCTCCGTGGCCTCCTTCATCATGCTACTGGCTGCGGTGGACTTAGGAATGCAGTGAACACAGGGGCTAGAGAATGACTCAGAACAGAAATCTGTGGGGAGCAGGCGTTTCATCAGGTGAGTCCTGTGTCATAGGTGCTGTGGTGAGCGGGGGTTTGGTGAGAGAGAGCAATAAAGAATCATTTAGTTTTCCTAATTTAAAAAGCTTAACTTTTTACAGACTACTCCTAAACATTTTGACAGCTTCCAAAAGATAAACGTAAGTTCCTTAGCAAAGTTATTCACATAAGTGTTTTCCTTTGTGTTCTTAACCTTCATTCAAATTAGGAAGTTGAATGCAATGTCTGCAGATTCTTATTTTCTTAATTGTGACTGTGTATGGAGGAGAAGGGCCATAGTACACAGAACCAAATGTCGAGCGCTGGACAGCAAATGACAGTCTGGAGAGCTCCAGGACCTCACTCCCACGCAGAGACATCAGTAAAACAACCAGGACCTGCCTGAATGAGCTGGGGTTCTAGCCCAGGGAACCCCAGAAGTGGGAACAATGGGCTTTCTGATCCCACCATTGGCAGCCCTGGGAAGTGTGCCTATTAGACCCGGGGATGTGTGTGTGTGTGTGTGTGCGTGTGTGTGTGCGCACACGTGTGTTTGTTTCTTTTTCCTGACACCCCTGGACTTGCCGAGTGTGCGTCACTGTTGCATGAAAGCTACGGCCATGTGGTGCTAAAGTTCTAAGACCCTCTCAGTCTTGTATCTTCCTGCGTTGCATACATACAATTTCTCTAATAGGTCCAGATGCAAATGTTCAGTTGTCTCCTTGGCTCCCACCTGCAATGGCATGGGGTTGTCTTGCTTGGGAAAGCAGCTCTAGGCTCATGGAGAGAAGAGCTGCACGGGTGTAGGGTGGGCAGAGAGAATTAGAGAAAGCAAGTGAATTGCTATGGTCTCCTGATCCGGAGGTAAGAGGCTGGGCACTAAGGCAACCCAAGTCTTCAGAGTCAGGCTTCTGACTGCAGAATTCTCTACATTACCGTGAGGAGCGCATCTCCTTCGCGTCAGCCTCCTGCCCACATCTTCCCAGCCCCGTCCGCTGCTGGGGTCGCGTCGTGCCATGCCGAGCCGAACTGGCAGGTAGCTCCTTCGGCGGACGCACGGAGACGAACGCGAGCCTTTGGGCGGTCGGAGCTGCTCCGTCGCCGGCCAGCGATCAGAATCCATCCCGCTGACGTTCAAGCCCGTTGTCGGGAGCCACCTGGCGGCCGCTTTTATAGTGTCCCTTCCCTCCTGAGCTTTGGCGAACTTGGCGAGGGATGTGATTCGCCCGCCAGGTGCGGGCCAGAGTTCCGGGAGGCCGTCGACGCTGGCGGCGACCGTCCCGCTGCTGCGGAGCGGTGGGCGAGGCCTGCTCTCACCGGAGATTGAATGTGGAGCGCCGTGTGTTGTGGGGCCGCCGCTGAGCTACTTGGGAGGGTTAGGGGGAGGTCTGCGCCGGTCGACCAGCACTCCCTGGTGTCCCTTGGCCCGCGGAGACACCCCCCGCCCCCCACACACACGTCCTGCTACGCGTGACCAGGAGAGGATGTCCGTGCCCGACGTCGTACTCCGTGTGTCACGATGCGTCGGTGCGTCCTCGCCGCCTTGGGGGCCCGGGTCATGCCGGTGCAGTCGTGGCGGTCTGGCGGCGCAACAGGGGCCACTTCAGTTGCTCCGGGTCCCAGGCGAGGCGGTCACGGGGGCGGAACTTGCACCGAGGCAGGGGCATGGGATGCCTGTCAACAGACCGCATCCACCCGGCAGGTTAAACGGGCGTCTATGCAGGGAGCTCCCGTCCCAACTTCCTGGTAGCCTCGTCAGCGTGGCGCTTGCGTTTCGAACCTGTTCAGGTCCGCTCACCGAGGTGTGTCGAGGGCAAGCGTGTAGGGCGCTCGTGGAGGGGCGGCAGTTCCTCCTAGGCTTCGGTGGTCCTAAGTCGTAGACGTTTCTCTTTGGGAAACAGGGAACGCCCGGGGCACACGTGATAGTTGTGAGGAGACACGAGCCTGGCCGCGGTCCTGCAAGGGCGCGGTCGTCAGTAGCTTCACTGAAGAAGCTCTGCAGACAGTGAACGGCCTAGAGACGCGCGTGCGGAGGGCAGGACCCCCCCAGAGCAAGAAATGGGAACGATGGTGTCCTGTTTCGAGGACGGGTGTCAGCGGCGTGGCGGTGCGCCTTCGCTCGTGTGCCCTCTGAATACTTCCCGTGGAAGTTCACACCAGTTGCACGTCACTTGGCGTGTGCGGCGGCAAGGTCGACCAGATGGGCAGATTTCGGTATTGGGGCGAGGGGAAAATTTCATGAATTGAGGCTCTTTTGGTTGTGAGAGTCACTACAATGTGAACAGTAGTGAAAAAAGAAACCTTAAGATTTACAATAAATCGACACTACTCTAAGAATTACTATAAAAACATACTATGCAACTTGCAGGTATTCTTGCATCTGGTAAGCCATTTCTTTCTTAAAAGGGCAGTATTGCATCATGAAACATATAAGTAAGTGCATTTTTAGATTTTGATGTTGTATTTAGGAATATATTTAATTTCGAATGTACCAATAGTGTATATAATCGCATGGGGACTATATACACTAAAGAACACACCGGAAAATTCTGGATTTTATGGTAAATGTGTTCTTTTGGGTTGCTTTGGGTTCTCAAAAAAAAAATTAGAAAGAAATCAAGAGCCCAATATAAAGAGCAAGATAGCAACCCTCTTGTCTGTTATCCTCTAAAGGGGTAACCCCTTGAATTTTGAATAAAATCGATGATGGAAGGAGTTTTAACAGGCACGTACACTGGAATTTTTATCCTTATAAAAATCGTTACTGGGCTTCCCTGGTGGCGCAGTGGTTGAGAGTCCGCCTGCCGATGCAGGGGACACGGGTTCATGCCCCGGTCCGGGAGGATCCCCCATGCCGTGGAGCAGCTGGGCCCGTGAGCCATGGCCGCCGAGCCTGCGCGTCTGGGGCCTGTGCTCCGCAACGGGAGATGCCACAACAGTGAGAGGCCCGCGTACAGGAAAAAAAAGAACAGTCGTTACTAATTTTCAAACATATAGGCTTGAATGCTAACAAATTTTAAAGTACTTATTTTGCAATATAGAGAAGAGCAAAGCTTCATCTTAAGACAGGAAATCTAGCTTTGCTCTCCCCAATTCATGCAGACAAAGTTTTCCAAAATTGAGAGTTTTGGAAAATAATTTTACTAACCAGTCTTTCTAAAAATATATTACTTTTCAAAATTCCAGAACTGAGACTGCTTTAAATGTCAATTTTATTTTAGGTACAGCCAACTTTCTATTGTAGACTAGTAGTGGCCTTTGGTAACTATACAATGTATGAACGTGTCTTTTTTTCTTAATGTCAGAAATATTATTTTGCAATTTATTCTTATTACCTGCCTTAGACTATAGAGTTCTATGAAGAGAAAGGCATTGTGTTATTTACAGTTGAATCAACATAACAGTCCAGGTTCTGAAATGTTGGAAGTTCTCATTAAATATTTCACAATAGAAAAATTTATAAATGAATGAACAAGGTGATTTAGCTTATGTTTCTCCTGCATGAATCCTTTATGCTAATAATTCCTGAATCGTATTTTCCCTTTATGATCAGATAGTTGTTACAGTGTCCCTTCCTTGCCTGGGGGTGTGTGTGTGTGCACTCAGATGCACGTACACACAGTAATGTTGCAGCTAACGTCATGGGTTTAAAAACATATATTTTTAAGATTTTTTTTTTTTGGATGTGGACCATGTTAAAAGACTTTTATTGAATTTGTTACAATATTGTTACTGTTTTATGTTTTGGTGTTTTGGTTGCAAGCCATGTGAGATCTTAGCTCCCCGACCAGGGATTGAACCCGCCCTCCCTGCATTGGAAGGTGAGGTCTTAACATCTAGAATGCTAGGAAAGTCCCCGTGATGGCCTTTATAGGCCCTAGAATACCATTTCTCAACCCATTAGACTTCAATGGGCCCCAGGGGTACAACGAATGTTTTGGCCAGCAAAGAAAAAGAAAGGGAACGGAAAAGGGGCCAGAACTCATCATGCGGCCTGTGCGCTCTCTCTAGCTAGCCTTCTTGAAGGTTTAACTGACAAAATAGACACTGTCTCTATGGTGATCTTTCTCCCGGAACATTTTTTAGTACCATTTTTCGACATCAAAGAGTAAAGCTTTAAAGGTAGACTCACCAATGGCTCTCTGCGGGATCTCCTTTGTGTTTCTATGATGCAGTATATGCCACCCCTTATCGTTCTAATACATTCTTAAAGTAGAACTCTTTTTATGTCTGCAAAGATCTTTCACCTTCTCAGTCCTGAAGATATCTATCTGTTCTTCTTGGACAAAAAAAAAAAAAAGATAATAGAAACCCTGGGCTACAAAATGCTAAGTAGGGATTAAACCACCTCTGACTCTGAATTCTTGAGTTCTTCCTGTCCATGAACCCACAATTACTCACCTTTCTTTAAATATAATTAATGTATATGTTTTTAAAAAGTCATATGGGAAATAGTAAATGAAAGTTAAGTAATAGAATTAATTGAAGCAGCAGAGGTTAATCACAAAGTATGTGTGTATTTATCCTTGAAGCCGTTCATCCCGAACGTGTATACAAATATTTGGACGCTCATGGAAGGGTAAAGACGTATCATACTATATTTTACATTTTCTGTTAACATTCATCGTTGTTTTCCGATTGATCCCAGTCTGTGTAATTATGATTATAATGTTATAAAGAAAGAATGTATCTAATTGATCAACAGTGACAGAGTATTAACAGAAAGCGGGCCCACGCTTACTCACCACAATATTTCATCATTTTGAAGGACACATACTCACTCAGTAGTGCTTATATATTTGCAAATACTGATCTACTGAAGCAGGTTGGCTTCGTTTCTCCTTACTTGACGCTGAGTATGGCTTTCAGCACTTCTCAAAACCCTTCACTCTCAACATATTGATATTGTATATTTAAAAAGAAGACAAGGGCTGAAGGACTTAATTATTGACTCACTTGCATGCTAACACATTCTTTATAGACTATTTTCCCAGTAAGAGTTTTCTGATGGGAATAGCGAGTGAAAGATTTTCCACATCATCTTTAGAATGGGCATCTCCTCAGCGTGAGCCCTTTCTTGTTCAGTCAGGAATATGGAACCACTGAAGAATGTCCTTCCTTCATGACACTGAGACTACTTTTTCAGTGTGAGCCCTGTCATGTCTCATGAGTCCAGGTCTAATGGAACTCGAGCATTCATTTCATCCGATTTCTTCTACAGCAGTGATTAGATGGTGTACCCCAAGAGGGCTCTCCTTGTAGTAAACCTTGGGCTGTCTTCTCTACTGTGTCAGGGATGCAGCCCACTCTGAGCTCTCTGTGTATCCTGAGGCTGGAGCTCCACCTGAAGGCTCTTCCACCATGATTACAGGCTCCGGGTTTCTCTCCACATGACTTTCCTGGTGAGTTAAAAGGGATAATTTCTGGCTGAAGGCTCAATATCATTGATTAGAGACACAGGGTTTCTACTCGGTATGAATTCTCTGGCGTTTATAAAAGCGGGAGCTCTGGGTAAAGGCTGCACCACCTGGATTCCAGACATAGGGTGTCTCTCCTGTGAGTTTTCTAGTGCGTATAAGCGTGAGAGCTGCGTTTCAAGGCTTTTCCACACTCATTGCCTTTGTAGGGTTTCTCATCAGTGTGAATTCTCACCCATGACTAAGGTTATGGCTTCGACTAAGTGCTTTCTCACATAAATGATATTCATTGTGGTTTCTCTCCTGTGTGACTGTGCTCATGACATTGAAGGGTTGCATGGTCACCGAAAGCTCCTCCACAGTCATTCCAAGCATAGGGCTTCTCCCCCGTTTGAGTTTACTGGTGTGAATAAGTGTCAGCTCTCTGGCTGCAGTACCTTTATAAGGTTCGTCTCCTCCAGTGCGAGCCGTTGGTGTATACATGCGAGGCTTCAGCCGAATATTTTCACACGTTCAGGACATTTGCAAGAGTCACTCCAGGGTGCACTCTCTCATGTTGTCTAAGGTTGGAGGGTGACTAAATGCCTTCCACATTCTGAGTTCTGCATGATTTCCCTCTAGTATAATTAGCTTAAGTCTCTCGCATTCGGGCTGAAAGTGCAACACACGTGGAGTTAAGGTTGCTGTATGCGAAATGTCCTCATATCCGTGGCATTCTGTGAGCTCTTCTCCAGCATGAAATCCCTGCTGTTGACAAGGAAAGAGAGGCTGTTAAAGATTACTCACATCATACTCATTCAGTCATTTCCCGACATGTGAATTCTAGGCGGCGCCCTCCGTGATGGTCTTCATTCAAAATCTCCGCATACTCGTTACTTTCACAGGTAATGTTACTTTGCTGAATTCCCACAGATTTTCTGTCTGGTAAACCCTCACTGGTCATAGCCTTCTGATTAAGTTTTAGGTCTTCTTTATGTTTCCAACACCATATCCATGAGCTCTGTTTAATCAATTACATTTTCATTGACGCTCAGGTCAGAGTTTGACATGTAATGTCAAATGACATGGGTCCTCAGATTAAATGGATAGAAAATCTCCTGGCCACAGGTCCAAGGCCATGGAGGGCAGAGCTAGGGTGGAGGCTCTGATGTTACTGATTCCCACGTGGGGAGGAACCAAGGTGACTGAGGACAATTGCATCCGGGGCAGCGGTGGGGGCGGGGGGCAACAGGGAAGGTGGGGCGCTAAAGACCTGGAATGGGTGTTGTTGAACAAATGACGGTTCCTTTCACCAAGAATTATTAAATAAGAACTTTGGAAGAGGTGTCCTTGCTGTGGAGACAAGACTCTCCAGGAGACCATGGTAAGGGTTACCTGGGAATTAATGTGAACCCTAGGAACTGAATCTTAATAAAACAGTAACTGTGAACAGTAAGTCGAATCAAAGTGTAGCACCCGATCATTTGCATTGTTTCCTGCCAAATGGAGATATTCTGTACTCCCTACATGCCGAGGAGCCAATGCAGCCTTGCTCTTGACCATGGGAGGAAAAATCGTTCCTTCTGTCTGCGCATGCCTGTGGGTAAGCTGGCAGGGGTCACCCCCAGCTGGGTGGTTGGCGATTCACGTCTGGTGGATCTAACAATAGTTTGAAAGCCTGGCTTCTCATGGCTGCTTTCTCTTTCCTCAGATTTATCTGCTTGATTTTCGGATTGGCCCTGCCCAAGGATGCAGGGGAGGGCAGGTGGTGGCAGAGTTCCTGATAATGAAACAACAGGTGAGAAAAAAAAAACCAAAAAGACAAAAAAAACTTAGTTTGATTCCTGAATTGATCCGTCTTTTGCCAAATGGTCAGGTTTCTACTTTGGGTCCGGATCTTCTAAGTGCACCCAGGAAATAGTAACTCCAGTTACGTGCACCACCCTGTTAAGGATACAGCAGGTCAGGGACCAATGTAGAAACACTCTCTTTCCCGACATTTACGTTCACTTCTTCCAGCCTCCATTAAGGCTGTGACCTCACAGAAGACGGGAGAGGTATTTTCCTTCTCTTCTTTTAAAGGTCGTCCCTTGGGCTCCGTGGCCTCCTTCATCATGCTACTGGCTGCGGTGGACTTAGGAATGCGGTGAACACAGGGGCTAGAGAATGACTCAGAACAGAAATCTGTGGGGAGCAGGCGTTTCATCAGGTGAGTCCTGTGTCATAGGTGCTGTGGTGAGCGGGGGTTTGGTGAGAGAGAGCAATAAAGAATCATTTAGTTTTCCTAATTTAAAAAGCTTAACTTTTTACAGACTACTCCTAAACATTTTGACAGCTTCCAAAAGATAAACGTAAGTTCCTTAGCAAAGTTATTCACATAAGTGTTTTCCTTTGTGTTCTTAACCTTCATTCAAATTAGGAAGTTGAATGCAATGTCTGCAGATTCTTATTTTCTTAATTGTGACTGTGTATGGAGGAGAAGGGCCATAGTACACAGAACCAAATGTCGAGCGCTGGACAGCAAATGACAGTCTGGAGAGCTCCAGGACCTCACTCCCACGCAGAGACATCAGTAAAACAACCAGGACCTGCCTGAATGAGCTGGGGTTCTAGCCCAGGGAACCCCAGAAGTGGGAACAATGGGCTTTCTGATCCCACCATTGGCAGCCCTGGGAAGTGTGCCTATTAGACCCGGGGATGTGTGTGTGTGTGTGTGTGCGTGTGTGTGTGCGCACACGTGTGTCTGTTTCTTTTTCCTGACACCCCTGGACTTGCCGAGTGTGCGTCACTGTTGCATGAAAGCTACGGCCATGTGGTGCTAAAGTTCTAAGACCCTCTCAGTCTTGTATCTTCCTGCGTTGCATACATACAATTTCTCTAATAGGTCCAGATGCAAATGTTCAGTTGTCTCCTTGGCTCCCACCTGCAATGGCATGGGGTTGTCTTGCTTGGGAAAGCAGCTCTAGGCTCATGGAGAGAAGAGCTGCACGGGTGTAGGGTGGGCAGAGAGAATTAGAGAAAGCAAGTGAATTGCTATGGTCTCCTGATCCGGAGGTAAGAGGCTGGGCACTAAGGCAACCCAAGTCTTCAGAGTCAGGCTTCTGACTGCAGAATTCTCTACATTACCGTGAGGAGCGCATCTCCTTCGCGTCAGCCTCCTGCCCACATCTTCCCAGCCCCGTCCGCTGCTGGGGTCGCGTCGTGCCATGCCGAGCCGAACTGGCAGGTAGCTCCTTCGGCGGACGCACGGAGACGAACGCGAGCCTTTGGGCGGTCGGAGCTGCTCCGTCGCCGGCCAGCGATCAGAATCCATCCCGCTGACGTTCAAGCCCGTTGTCGGGAGCCACCTGGCGGCCGCTTTTATAGTGTCCCTTCCCTCCTGAGCTTTGGCGAACTTGGCGAGGGATGTGATTCGCCCGCCAGGTGCGGGCCAGAGTTCCGGGAGGCCGTCGACGCTGGCGGCGACCGTCCCGCTGCTGCGGAGCGGTGGGCGAGGCCTGCTCTCACCGGAGATTGAATGTGGAGCGCCGTGTGTTGTGGGGCCGCCGCTGAGCTACTTGGGAGGGTTAGGGGGAGGTCTGCGCCGGTCGACCAGCACTCCCTGGTGTCCCTTGGCCCGCGGAGACACCCCCCGCCCCCCACACACACGTCCTGCTACGCGTGACCAGGAGAGGATGTCCGTGCCCGACGTCGTACTCCGTGTGTCACGATGCGTCGGTGCGTCCTCGCCGCCTTGGGGGCCCGGGTCATGCCGGTGCAGTCGTGGCGGTCTGGCGGCGCAACAGGGGCCACTTCAGTTGCTCCGGGTCCCAGGCGAGGCGGTCACGGGGGCGGAACTTGCACCGAGGCAGGGGCATGGGATGCCTGTCAACAGACCGCATCCACCCGGCAGGTTAAACGGGCGTCTATGCAGGGAGCTCCCGTCCCAACTTCCTGGTAGCCTCGTCAGCGTGGCGCTTGCGTTTCGAACCTGTTCAGGTCCGCTCACCGAGGTGTGTCGAGGGCAAGCGTGTAGGGCGCTCGTGGAGGGGCGGCAGTTCCTCCTAGGCTTCGGTGGTCCTAAGTCGTAGACGTTTCTCTTTGGGAAACAGGGAACGCCCGGGGCACACGTGATAGTTGTGAGGAGACACGAGCCTGGCCGCGGTCCTGCAAGGGCGCGGTCGTCAGTAGCTTCACTGAAGAAGCTCTGCAGACAGTGAACGGCCTAGAGACGCGCGTGCGGAGGGCAGGACCCCCCCAGAGCAAGAAATGGGAACGATGGTGTCCTGTTTCGAGGACGGGTGTCAGCGGCGTGGCGGTGCGCCTTCGCTCGTGTGCCCTCTGAATACTTCCCGTGGAAGTTCACACCAGTTGCACGTCACTTGGCGTGTGCGGCGGCAAGGTCGACCAGATGGGCAGATTTCGGTATTGGGGCGAGGGGAAAATTTCATGAATTGAGGCTCTTTTGGTTGTGAGAGTCACTACAATGTGAACAGTAGTGAAAAAAGAAACCTTAAGATTTACAATAAATCGACACTACTCTAAGAATTACTATAAAAACATACTATGCAACTTGCAGGTATTCTTGCATCTGGTAAGCCATTTCTTTCTTAAAAGGGCAGTATTGCATCATGAAACATATAAGTAAGTGCATTTTTAGATTTTGATGTTGTATTTAGGAATATATTTAATTTCGAATGTACCAATAGTGTATATAATCGCATGGGGACTATATACACTAAAGAACACACCGGAAAATTCTGGATTTTATGGTAAATGTGTTCTTTTGGGTTGCTTTGGGTTCTCAAAAAAAAAATTAGAAAGAAATCAAGAGCCCAATATAAAGAGCAAGATAGCAACCCTCTTGTCTGTTATCCTCTAAAGGGGTAACCCCTTGAATTTTGAATAAAATCGATGATGGAAGGAGTTTTAACAGGCACGTACACTGGAATTTTTATCCTTATAAAAATCGTTACTGGGCTTCCCTGGTGGCGCAGTGGTTGAGAGTCCGCCTGCCGATGCAGGGGACACGGGTTCATGCCCCGGTCCGGGAGGATCCCCCATGCCGTGGAGCAGCTGGGCCCGTGAGCCATGGCCGCCGAGCCTGCGCGTCTGGGGCCTGTGCTCCGCAACGGGAGATGCCACAACAGTGAGAGGCCCGCGTACAGGAAAAAAAAGAACAGTCGTTACTAATTTTCAAACATATAGGCTTGAATGCTAACAAATTTTAAAGTACTTATTTTGCAATATAGAGAAGAGCAAAGCTTCATCTTAAGACAGGAAATCTAGCTTTGCTCTCCCCAATTCATGCAGACAAAGTTTTCCAAAATTGAGAGTTTTGGAAAATAATTTTACTAACCAGTCTTTCTAAAAATATATTACTTTTCAAAATTCCAGAACTGAGACTGCTTTAAATGTCAATTTTATTTTAGGTACAGCCAACTTTCTATTGTAGACTAGTAGTGGCCTTTGGTAACTATACAATGTATGAACGTGTCTTTTTTTCTTAATGTCAGAAATATTATTTTGCAATTTATTCTTATTACCTGCCTTAGACTATAGAGTTCTATGAAGAGAAAGGCATTGTGTTATTTACAGTTGAATCAACATAACAGTCCAGGTTCTGAAATGTTGGAAGTTCTCATTAAATATTTCACAATAGAAAAATTTATAAATGAATGAACAAGGTGATTTAGCTTATGTTTCTCCTGCATGAATCCTTTATGCTAATAATTCCTGAATCGTATTTTCCCTTTATGATCAGATAGTTGTTACAGTGTCCCTTCCTTGCCTGGGGGTGTGTGTGTGTGCACTCAGATGCACGTACACACAGTAATGTTGCAGCTAACGTCATGGGTTTAAAAACATATATTTTTAAGATTTTTTTTTTTTGGATGTGGACCATGTTAAAAGACTTTTATTGAATTTGTTACAATATTGTTACTGTTTTATGTTTTGGTGTTTTGGTTGCAAGCCATGTGAGATCTTAGCTCCCCGACCAGGGATTGAACCCGCCCTCCCTGCATTGGAAGGTGAGGTCTTAACATCTAGAATGCTAGGAAAGTCCCCGTGATGGCCTTTATAGGCCCTAGAATACCATTTCTCAACCCATTAGACTTCAATGGGCCCCAGGGGTACAACGAATGTTTTGGCCAGCAAAGAAAAAGAAAGGGAACGGAAAAGGGGCCAGAACTCATCATGCGGCCTGTGCGCTCTCTCTAGCTAGCCTTCTTGAAGGTTTAACTGACAAAATAGACACTGTCTCTATGGTGATCTTTCTCCCGGAACATTTTTTAGTACCATTTTTCGACATCAAAGAGTAAAGCTTTAAAGGTAGACTCACCAATGGCTCTCTGCGGGATCTCCTTTGTGTTTCTATGATGCAGTATATGCCACCCCTTATCGTTCTAATACATTCTTAAAGTAGAACTCTTTTTATGTCTGCAAAGATCTTTCACCTTCTCAGTCCTGAAGATATCTATCTGTTCTTCTTGGACAAAAAAAAAAAAAAGATAATAGAAACCCTGGGCTACAAAATGCTAAGTAGGGATTAAACCACCTCTGACTCTGAATTCTTGAGTTCTTCCTGTCCATGAACCCACAATTACTCACCTTTCTTTAAATATAATTAATGTATATGTTTTTAAAAAGTCATATGGGAAATAGTAAATGAAAGTTAAGTAATAGAATTAATTGAAGCAGCAGAGGTTAATCACAAAGTATGTGTGTATTTATCCTTGAAGCCGTTCATCCCGAACGTGTATACAAATATTTGGACGCTCATGGAAGGGTAAAGACGTATCATACTATATTTTACATTTTCTGTTAACATTCATCGTTGTTTTCCGATTGATCCCAGTCTGTGTAATTATGATTATAATGTTATAAAGAAAGAATGTATCTAATTGATCAACAGTGACAGAGTATTAACAGAAAGCGGGCCCACGCTTACTCACCACAATATTTCATCATTTTGAAGGACACATACTCACTCAGTAGTGCTTATATATTTGCAAATACTGATCTACTGAAGCAGGTTGGCTTCGTTTCTCCTTACTTGACGCTGAGTATGGCTTTCAGCACTTCTCAAAACCCTTCACTCTCAACATATTGATATTGTATATTTAAAAAGAAGACAAGGGCTGAAGGACTTAATTATTGACTCACTTGCATGCTAACACATTCTTTATAGACTATTTTCCCAGTAAGAGTTTTCTGATGGGAATAGCGAGTGAAAGATTTTCCACATCATCTTTAGAATGGGCATCTCCTCAGCGTGAGCCCTTTCTTGTTCAGTCAGGAATATGGAACCACTGAAGAATGTCCTTCCTTCATGACACTGAGACTACTTTTTCAGTGTGAGCCCTGTCATGTCTCATGAGTCCAGGTCTAATGGAACTCGAGCATTCATTTCATCCGATTTCTTCTACAGCAGTGATTAGATGGTGTACCCCAAGAGGGCTCTCCTTGTAGTAAACCTTGGGCTGTCTTCTCTACTGTGTCAGGGATGCAGCCCACTCTGAGCTCTCTGTGTATCCTGAGGCTGGAGCTCCACCTGAAGGCTCTTCCACCATGATTACAGGCTCCGGGTTTCTCTCCACATGACTTTCCTGGTGAGTTAAAAGGGATAATTTCTGGCTGAAGGCTCAATATCATTGATTAGAGACACAGGGTTTCTACTCGGTATGAATTCTCTGGCGTTTATAAAAGCGGGAGCTCTGGGTAAAGGCTGCACCACCTGGATTCCAGACATAGGGTGTCTCTCCTGTGAGTTTTCTAGTGCGTATAAGCGTGAGAGCTGCGTTTCAAGGCTTTTCCACACTCATTGCCTTTGTAGGGTTTCTCATCAGTGTGAATTCTCACCCATGACTAAGGTTATGGCTTCGACTAAGTGCTTTCTCACATAAATGATATTCATTGTGGTTTCTCTCCTGTGTGACTGTGCTCATGACATTGAAGGGTTGCATGGTCACCGAAAGCTCCTCCACAGTCATTCCAAGCATAGGGCTTCTCCCCCGTTTGAGTTTACTGGTGTGAATAAGTGTCAGCTCTCTGGCTGCAGTACCTTTATAAGGTTCGTCTCCTCCAGTGCGAGCCGTTGGTGTATACATGCGAGGCTTCAGCCGAATATTTTCACACGTTCAGGACATTTGCAAGAGTCACTCCAGGGTGCACTCTCTCATGTTGTCTAAGGTTGGAGGGTGACTAAATGCCTTCCACATTCTGAGTTCTGCATGATTTCCCTCTAGTATAATTAGCTTAAGTCTCTCGCATTCGGGCTGAAAGTGCAACACACGTGGAGTTAAGGTTGCTGTATGCGAAATGTCCTCATATCCGTGGCATTCTGTGAGCTCTTCTCCAGCATGAAATCCCTGCTGTTGACAAGGAAAGAGAGGCTGTTAAAGATTACTCACATCATACTCATTCAGTCATTTCCCGACATGTGAATTCTAGGCGGCGCCCTCCGTGATGGTCTTCATTCAAAATCTCCGCATACTCGTTACTTTCACAGGTAATGTTACTTTGCTGAATTCCCACAGATTTTCTGTCTGGTAAACCCTCACTGGTCATAGCCTTCTGATTAAGTTTTAGGTCTTCTTTATGTTTCCAACACCATATCCATGAGCTCTGTTTAATCAATTACATTTTCATTGACGCTCAGGTCAGAGTTTGACATGTAATGTCAAATGACATGGGTCCTCAGATTAAATGGATAGAAAATCTCCTGGCCACAGGTCCAAGGCCATGGAGGGCAGAGCTAGGGTGGAGGCTCTGATGTTACTGATTCCCACGTGGGGAGGAACCAAGGTGACTGAGGACAATTGCATCCGGGGCAGCGGTGGGGGCGGGGGGCAACAGGGAAGGTGGGGCGCTAAAGACCTGGAATGGGTGTTGTTGAACAAATGACGGTTCCTTTCACCAAGAATTATTAAATAAGAACTTTGGAAGAGGTGTCCTTGCTGTGGAGACAAGACTCTCCAGGAGACCATGGTAAGGGTTACCTGGGAATTAATGTGAACCCTAGGAACTGAATCTTAATAAAACAGTAACTGTGAACAGTAAGTCGAATCAAAGTGTAGCACCCGATCATTTGCATTGTTTCCTGCCAAATGGAGATATTCTGTACTCCCTACATGCCGAGGAGCCAATGCAGCCTTGCTCTTGACCATGGGAGGAAAAATCGTTCCTTCTGTCTGCGCATGCCTGTGGGTAAGCTGGCAGGGGTCACCCCCAGCTGGGTGGTTGGCGATTCACGTCTGGTGGATCTAACAATAGTTTGAAAGCCTGGCTTCTCATGGCTGCTTTCTCTTTCCTCAGATTTATCTGCTTGATTTTCGGATTGGCCCTGCCCAAGGATGCAGGGGAGGGCAGGTGGTGGCAGAGTTCCTGATAATGAAACAACAGGTGAGAAAAAAAAAACCAAAAAGACAAAAAAAACTTAGTTTGATTCCTGAATTGATCCGTCTTTTGCCAAATGGTCAGGTTTCTACTTTGGGTCCGGATCTTCTAAGTGCACCCAGGAAATAGTAACTCCAGTTACGTGCACCACCCTGTTAAGGATACAGCAGGTCAGGGACCAATGTAGAAACACTCTCTTTCCCGACATTTACGTTCACTTCTTCCAGCCTCCATTAAGGCTGTGACCTCACAGAAGACGGGAGAGGTATTTTCCTTCTCTTCTTTTAAAGGTCGTCCCTTGGGCTCCGTGGCCTCCTTCATCATGCTACTGGCTGCGGTGGACTTAGGAATGCGGTGAACACAGGGGCTAGAGAATGACTCAGAACAGAAATCTGTGGGGAGCAGGCGTTTCATCAGGTGAGTCCTGTGTCATAGGTGCTGTGGTGAGCGGGGGTTTGGTGAGAGAGAGCAATAAAGAATCATTTAGTTTTCCTAATTTAAAAAGCTTAACTTTTTACAGACTACTCCTAAACATTTTGACAGCTTCCAAAAGATAAACGTAAGTTCCTTAGCAAAGTTATTCACATAAGTGTTTTCCTTTGTGTTCTTAACCTTCATTCAAATTAGGAAGTTGAATGCAATGTCTGCAGATTCTTATTTTCTTAATTGTGACTGTGTATGGAGGAGAAGGGCCATAGTACACAGAACCAAATGTCGAGCGCTGGACAGCAAATGACAGTCTGGAGAGCTCCAGGACCTCACTCCCACGCAGAGACATCAGTAAAACAACCAGGACCTGCCTGAATGAGCTGGGGTTCTAGCCCAGGGAACCCCAGAAGTGGGAACAATGGGCTTTCTGATCCCACCATTGGCAGCCCTGGGAAGTGTGCCTATTAGACCCGGGGATGTGTGTGTGTGTGTGTGTGTGCGTGTGTGTGTGTGCACACGTGTGTCTGTTTCTTTTTCCTGACACCCCTGGACTTGCCGAGTGTGCGTCACTGTTGCATGAAAGCTACGGCCATGTGGTGCTAAAGTTCTAAGACCCTCTCAGTCTTGTATCTTCCTGCGTTGCATACATACAATTTCTCTAATAGGTCCAGATGCAAATGTTCAGTTGTCTCCTTGGCTCCCACCTGCAATGGCATGGGGTTGTCTTGCTTGGGAAAGCAGCTCTAGGCTCATGGAGAGAAGAGCTGCACGGGTGTAGGGTGGGCAGAGAGAATTGGAGAAAGCAAGTGAATTGCTATGGTCTCCTGATCCGGAGGTAAGAGGCTGGGCACTAAGGCAACCCAAGTCTTCAGAGTCAGGCTTCTGACTGCAGAATTCTCTACATTACCGTGAGGAGCGCATCTCCTTCGCGTCAGCCTCCTGCCCACATCTTCCCAGCCCCGTCCGCTGCTGGGGTCGCGTCGTGCCATGCCGAGGCGAACTGGCAGGTAGCTCCTTCGGCGGACGCACGGAGACGAACGCGAGCCTTTGGGCGGTCGGAGCTGCTCCGTCGCCGGCCAGCGATCAGAATCCATCCCGCTGACGTTCAAGCCCGTTGTCGGGAGCCACCTGGCGGCCGCTTTTATAGTGTCCCTTCCCTCCTGAGCTTTGGCGAACTTGGCGAGGGATGTGATTCGCCCGCCAGGCGCGGGCCAGAGTTCCGGGATGCCGTCGACGCTGGCGGCGACCGCCCGCTGGTGCGGAGCGGTGGGCGAGGCCTGCTCTCACCGGAGATTGAATGTGGAGCGCCGTGTGTTGTGGGGCCGCCGCTGAGCTCCTTGGGAGGGTTAGGCGGAGGTCTGCGCCGGTCGACCAGCACTCCCTGGTGTCCCTTGGCCCGCGGAGACACCCCCCGCCCCCCCCACACACGTCCTGCTACGCGTGACCAGGAGAGGATGTCCGTGCCCGACGTCGTACTCCGTGTGTCACGATGCGTCGGTGCGTCCTCGCCGCCTTGGGGGCCCGGGTCATGCCGGTGCAGTCGTGGCGGTCTGGCTGCGCAACAGGGGCCACTTCAGTTGCTCCGGGTCCCAGGCGAGGCGGTCACGGGGGCGGAACTTGCACCGAGGCAGGGGCATGGGATGCCTGTCAACAGACCGCATCCACCCGGCAGGTTAAACGGGCGTCTATGCAGGGAGCTCCCGTCCCAACTTCCTGGTAGCCTCGTCAGCGTGGCGCTTGCGTTTCGAACCTGTTCAGGTCCGCTCACCGAGGTGTGTCGAGGGCAAGCGTGTAGGGCGCTCGTGGAGGGGCGGCAGTTCCTCCTAGGCTTCGGTGGTCCTAAGTCGTAGACGTTTCTCTTTGGGAAACAGGGAACGCCCGGGGCACACGTGATAGTCGTGAGGAGACACGAGCCTGGCCGCGGTCCTGCAAGGGCGCGGTCGTCAGTAGCTTCACTGAAGAAGCTCTGCAGACAGTGAACGGCCTAGAGACGCGCGTGCGGAGGGCAGGACCCCCCCAGAGCAAGAAATGGGAACGATGGTGTCCTGTTTCGAGGACGGGTGTCAGCGGCGTGGCGGTGCGCCTTCGCTCGTGTGCCCTCTGAATACTTCCCGTGGAAGTTCACACCAGTTGCACGTCACTTGGCGTGTACGGCGGCAAGGTCGACCAGATGGGCAGATTTCGGTATTGGGGCGAGGGGAAAATTTCATGAATTGAGGCTCTTTTGGTTGTGAGAGTCACTACAATGTGAACAGTAGTGAAAAAAGAAACCTTAAGATTTACAATAAATCGACACTACTCTAAGAATTACTATAAAAACATACTATGCAACTTGCAGGTATTCTTGCATCTGGTAAGCCATTTCTTTCTTAAAAGGGCCGTATTGCATCATGAAACATATAAGTAAGTGCATTTTTAGATTTTGATGTTGTATTTAGGAATATATTTAATTTCGAATGTACCAATAGTGTATATAATCGCATGGGGACTATATACACTAAAGAACACACCGGGAAATTCTGGATTTTATGGTAAATGTGTTCTTTTGGGTTGCTTTGGGTTCTCAAAAAAAAAATTAGAAAGAAATCAAGAGCCCAATATAAAGAGCAAGATAGCAACCCTCTTGTCTGTTATCCTTTAAAGGGGTAACCCCATGAATTTTGAATAAAATCGATGATGGAAGGAGTTTTAACAGGCACGTACACTGGAATATTTATCCTTATAAAAATCGTTACTGGGCTTCCCTGGTGGCGCAGTGGTTGAGAGTCTGCCTGCCGATGCAGGGGACACGGGTTCGTGCCCCGGTCCGGGAGGATCCCCCATGCCGTGGAGCAGCTGGGCCCGTGAGCCATGGCCGCCGAGCCTGCGCGTCTGGGGCCTGTGCTCCGCAACGGGAGAGGCCACAACAGTGAGAGGCCCGCGTACAGGAAAAAAAAGAACAGTCGTTACTAATTTTCAAACATATAGGCTTGAATGCTAACAAATTTTAAAGTACTTATTTTGCAATATAGAGAAGAGCAAAGCTTCATCTTAAGACAGGAAATCTAGCTTTGCTCTCCCCAATTCATGCAGACAAAGTTTTCCAAAATTGAGAGTTTTGGAAAATACTTTTACTAACCAGTCTTTCTAAAAATATATTACTTTTCAAAATTCCAGAACTGAGACTGCTTTAAATGTCAATTTTATTTTAGGTACAGCCAACTTTCTACTGTAGACTAGTAGTGGCATTTGGTAACTATACAATGTATGAACGTGTCTTTTTTTCTTAATGACAGAAATATTATTTTGCAATTTATTCTTATTACCTGCCTTAGACTATAGAGTTCTATGAAGAGAAAGGCATTGTGTTATTTACAGTTGAATCAACATAACAGTCCAGGTTCTGAAATGTTGGAAGTTCTCATTAAATATTTCACAATAGAAAAATTAATAAATGAATGAACAAGGTGATTTAGCTTATGTTTCTCCTGCATGAATCCTTTATGCTAATAATTCCTGAATCGTATTTTCCCTTTATGATCAGATAGTTGTTACAGTGTCCCTCCCTTGCCTGGGGGTGTGTGTGTGTGCACTCAGATGCACGTACACACAGTAATGTTGCAGCTAACGTCATGGGTTTAAAAACATATATTTTTAAGATTTTTTTTTTTGGATGTGGACCATGTTAAAAGACTTTTATTGAATTTGTTACAATATTGTTACTGTTTTATGTTTTGGTGTTTTGGTTGCAAGCCATGTGAGATCTTAGCTCCCCGACCAGGGATTGAACCCGCCCTCCCTGCATTGGAAGGTGAGGTCTTAACCTCTAGAATGCTAGGAAAGTCCCCGTGATGGCCTTTATAGGCCCTAGAATACCATTTCTCAACCCATTAGACTTCAATGGGCCCCAGGGGTACAACGAATGTTTTGGCCAGCAAAGAAAAAGAAAGGGAACGGAAAAGGGGCCAGAACTCATCATGCGGCCTGTGCGCTCTCTCTAGCTAGCCTTCTTGAAGGTTTAACTGACAAAATAGACACTGTCTCTATGGTGATCTTTCTCCCGCAACATTTTTTAGTACCATTTTTCGACGTCAAAGAGTAAAGCTTTAAAGGTAGACTCACCAGTGGCTCTCTGCGGGATCTCCTTTGTGTTTCTATGATGTAGTATATGCCACCCCTTATCGTTCTAATACATTCTTAAAGTAGAACTCTTTTTATGTCTGCAAAGATCTTTCACCTTCTCAGTCCTGAAGATATCTATCTGTTCTTCTTGGACAAAAAAAAAAAAAAAAAAAATAGAAACCCTGGGCTACAAAATGCTAAGTAGGGATTAAACCACCTCTGACTCTGAATTCTTGAGTTCTTCCTGTCCATGAACCCACAATTACTCACCTTTCTTTAAATATAATTAATGTATATGTTTTTAAAAAGTCATATGGGAAATAGTAAATGAAAGTTAAGTAATAGAATTAATTGAAGCAGCAGAGGTTAATCACAAAGTATGTGTGTATTTATCCTTGAAGCCGTTCATCCCGAACGTGTATACAAATATTTGGACGCTCATGGAAGGGTAAAGACGTATCATACTATATTTTACATTTTCTGTTAACATTCATCGTTGTTTTCCGATTGATCCCAGTCTGTGTAATTATGATTATAATGTTATAAAGAAAGAATGTATCTAATTGATCAACAGTGACAGAGTATTAACAGAAAGCGGGCCCACGCTTACTCACCACAATATTTCATCATTTTGAAGGACACATACTCACTCAGTAGTGCTTATATATTTGCAAATACTGATCTATTGAAGCAGGTTGGCTTCGTTTCTCCTTACTTGACGCTGAGTATGGCTTTCAGCACTTCTCAAAACCCTTCACTCTCAACATATTGATATTGTATATTTAAAAAGAAGACAAGGGCTGAAGGACTTAATTATTGACTCACTTGCATGCTAACACATTCTTTATAGACTATTTTCCCAGTAAGAGTTTTCTGATGTGAATAGCGAGTGAAAGATTTTCCACATCATCTTTAGAATGGGCATCTCCTCAGCGTGAGCCCTTTCTTGTTCAGTCAGGAATATGGAACCACTGAAGAATGTCCTTCCTTCATGACACTGAGACTACTTTTTCAGTGTGAGCCCTGTCATGTCTCATGAGTCCAGGTCTAATGGAACTCGAGCATTCATTTCATCCGATTTCTTCTACAGCAGTGATTAGATGGTGTACCCCAAGAGGGCTCTCCTTGTAGTAAACCTTGGGCTGTCTTCTCTACTGTGTCAGGGATGCAGCCCACTCTGAGCTCTCTGTGTATCCTGAGGCTGGAGCTCCACCTGAAGGCTCTTCCACCATGATTACAGGCTCCGGGTTTCTCTCCACATGACTTTCCTGGTGAGTTAAAAGGGATAATTTCTGGCTGAAGGCTCAATATCATTGATTAGAGACACAGGGTTTCTACTCGGTATGAATTCTCTGGCGTTTATAAAAGCGGGAGCTCTGGGTAAAGGCTGCACCACCTGGATTCCAGACATAGGGTGTCTCTCCTCTGAGTTTTCTAGTGCGTATAAGCGTGAGAGCTGCGTTTCAAGGCTTTTCCACACTCACTGCCTTTGTAGGGTTTCTCATCAGTGTGAATTCTCACCCATGACTAAGGTTATGGCTTCGACTAAGTGCTTTCTCACCTAAATGATATTCATTGTGGTTTCTCTCCTGTGTGACTGTGCTCATGACATTGAAGGGTTGCATGGTCACCGGAAGCTCCTCCACAGTCATTCCAAGCATAGGGCTTCTCCCCCGTTTGAGTTTACTGGTGTGAATAAGTGTCAGCTCTCTGGCTGCAGTACCTTTATAAGGTTCGTCTCCTCCAGTGCGAGCCGTTGGTGTATACATGCGAGGCTTCAGCCGAATATTTTCACACGTTCAGGACATTTGCAAGAGTCACTCCAGGGTGCACTCTCTCATGTTGTCTAAGGTTGGAGGGTGACTAAATGCCTTCCACATTCTGAGTTCTGCATGATTTCCCTCTAGTATAATTAGCTTAAGCCTCTCGCATTCGGGCTGAAAGTGCAACACACGTGGAGTTAAGGTTGCTGTATGCGAAATGTCCTCATATCCATGGCATTCTGTGAGCTCTTCTCCAGCATGAAATCCCTGCTGTTGACAAGGAAAGAGAGGCTGTTAAAGATTACTCACATCATACTCATTCAGTCATTTCCCGACATGTGAATTCTAGGCGGCGCCCTCCGTGATGGTCTTCATTCAAAATCTCCGCATACTCGTTACTTTCACAGGTAATGTTACTTTGCTGAATTCCCACAGATTTTCTGTCTGGTAAACCCTCACTGGTCATAGCCTTCTGATTAAGTTTTAGGTCTTCTTTATGTTTCCAACACCATATCCATGAGCTCTGTTTAATCAATTACATTTTCATTGACGCTCAGGTCAGAGTTTGACATGTAATGTCAAATGACATGGGTCCTCAGATTAAATGGATAGAAAATCTCCTGGCCACAGGTCCAAGGCCATGGAGGGCAGAGCTAGGGTGGAGGCTCTGATGTTGCTGATTCCCACGTGGGGAGGAACCAAGGTGACTGAGGACAATTGCATCCAGGGCAGCGGTGGGGGCGGGGGGCAACAGGGAAGGTGGGGCGCTAAAGACCTGGAATGGGTGTTGTTGAACAAATGACGGTTCCTTTCACCAAGAATTATTAAATAAGAACTTTGGAAGAGGTGTCCTTGCTGTGGAGACAAGACTCTCCAGGAGACCATGGTAAGGGTTACCTGGGAATTAATGTGAACCCTAGGAACTGAATCTTAATAAAACAGTAACTGTGAACAGTAAGTCGAATCAAAGTGTAGCACCCGATCATTTGCATTGTTTCCTGCCAAATGGAGATATTCTGTACTCCCTACATGCCGAGGAGCCAATGCAGCCTTGCTCTTGACCATGGGAGGAAAAATCGTTCCTTCTGTCTGCGCATGCCTGTGGGTAAGCTGGCAGGGGTCACCCCCAGCTGGGTGGTTGGCGATTCACGTCTGGTGGATCTAACAATAGTTTGAAAGCCTGGCTTCTCATGGCTGCTTTCTCTTTCCTCAGATTTATCTGCTTGATTTTCGGATTGGCCCTGCCCAAGGATGCAGGGGAGGGCAGGTGGTGGCAGAGTTCCTGATAATGAAACAACAGGTGAGAAAAAAAAAACCAAAAAAACAAAAAAAACTTAGTTTGATTCCTGAATTGATCCGTCTTTTGCCAAATGGTCAGGTTTCTACTTTGGGTCCGGATCTTCTAAGTGCACCCAGGAAATAGTAACTCCAGTTACGTGCACCACCCTGTTAAGGATACAGCAGGTCAGGGACCAATGTAGAAACACTCTCTTTCCCGACATTTACGTTCACTTCTTCCAGCCTCCATTAAGGCTGTGACCTCACAGAAGACGGGAGAGGTATTTTCCTTCTCTTCTTTTAAAGGTCGTCCCTTGGGCTCCGTGGCCTCCTTCATCATGCTACTGGCTGCGGTGGACTTAGGAATGCGGTGAACACAGGGGCTAGAGAATGACTCAGAACAGAAATCTGTGGGGAGCAGGCGTTTCATCAGGTGAGTCCTGTGTCATAGGTGCTGTGGTGAGCGGGGGTTTGGTGAGAGAGAGCAATAAAGAATCATTTAGTTTTCCTAATTTAAAAAGCTTAACTTTTTACAGACTACTCCTAAACATTTTGACAGCTTCCAAAAGATAAACGTAAGTTCCTTAGCAAAGTTATTCACATAAGTGTTTTCCTTTGTGTTCTTAACCTTCATTCAAATTAGGAAGTTGAATGCAATCTCTGCAGATTCTTATTTTCTTAATTGTGACTGTGTATGGAGGAGAAGGGCCATAGTACACAGAACCAAATGTCGAGCGCTGGACAGCAAATGACAGTCTGGAGAGCTCCAGGACCTCACTCCCACGCAGAGACATCAGTAAAACAACCAGGACCTGCCTGAATGAGCTGGGGTTCTAGCCCAGGGAACCCCAGAAGTGGGAACAATGGGCTTTCTGATCCCACCATTGGCAGCCCTGGGAAGTGTGCCTATTAGACCCGGGGATGTGTGTGTGTGTGTGTGTGCGCGCACACGTGTGTCTGTTTCTTTTTCCTGACACCCCTGGACTTGCCGAGTGTGCGTCACTGTTGCATGAAAGCTACGGCCATGTGGTGCTAAAGTTCTAAGACCCTCTCAGTCTTGTATCTTCCTGCGTTGCATACATACAATTTCTCTAATAGGTCCAGATGCAAATGTTCAGTTGTCTCCTTGGCTCCCACCTGCAATGGCATGGGGTTGTCTTGCTTGGGAAAGCAGCTCTAGGCTCATGGAGAGAAGAGCTGCACGGGTGTAGGGTGGGCAGAGAGAATTGGAGAAAGCAAGTGAATTGCTATGGTCTCCTGATCCGGAGGTAAGAGGCTGGGCACTAAGGCAACCCAAGTCTTCAGAGTCAGGCTTCTGACTGCAGAATTCTCTACATTACCGTGAGGAGCGCATCTCCTTCGCGTCAGCCTCCTGCCCACATCTTCCCAGCCCCGTCCGCTGCTGGGGTCGCGTCGTGCCATGCCGAGGCGAACTGGCAGGTAGCTCCTTCGGCGGACGCACGGAGACGAACGCGAGCCTTTGGGCGGTCGGAGCTGCTCCGTCGCCGGCCAGCGATCAGAATCCATCCCGCTGACGTTCAAGCCCGTTGTCGGGAGCCACCTGGCGGCCGCTTTTATAGTGTCCCTTCCCTCCTGAGCTTTGGCGAACTTGGCTAGGGATGTGATTCGCCCGCCAGGTGCGGGCCAGAGTTCCGGGAGGCCGGCGACGCTGGCGGCGACCGTCCCGCTGGTGCGGAGCGGTGGGCGAGGCCTGCTCTCACCGGAGATTGAATGTGGAGCGCCGTGTGTTGTGGGGCCGCCGCTGAGCTCCTTGGGAGGGTTAGGGGGAGGTCTGCGCCGGTCGACCAGCACTCCCTGGTGTCCCTTGGCCCGCGGAGACACCCCCCGCCCCACACACACACGTCCTGCTACGCGTGACCAGGAGAGGATGTCCGTGCCCGACGTCGTACTCCGTGTGTCACGATGCGTCGGTGCGTCCTCGCCGCCTTGGGGGCCCGGGTCATGCCGGTGCAGTCGTGGCGGTCTGGCTGCGCAACAGGGGCCACTTCAGTTGCTCCGGGTCCCAGGCGAGGCGGTCACGGGGGCGGAACTTGCACCGAGGCAGGGGCATGGGATGCCTGTCAACAGACCGCATCCACCCGGCAGGTTAAACGGGCGTCTATGCAGGGAGCTCCCGTCCCAACTTCCTGGTAGCCTCGTCAGCGTGGCGCTTGCGTTTCGAACCTGTTCAGGTCCGCTCACCGAGGTGTGTCGAGGGCAAGCGTGTAGGGCGCTCGTGGAGGGGCGGCAGTTCCTCCTAGGCTTCGGTGGTCCTAAGTCGTAGACGTTTCTCTTTGGGAAACAGGGAACGCCCGGGGCACACGTGATAGTCGTGAGGAGACACGAGCCTGGCCGTGGTCCTGCAAGGGCGCGGTCGTCAGTAGCTTCACTGAAGAAGCTCTGCAGACAGTGAACGGCCTAGAGACGTGCGTGCGGAGGGCAGGACCCCCCCAGAGCAAGAAATGGGAACGACGGTGTCCTGTTTCGAGGACGGGTGTCAGCGGCGTGGCGGTGCGCCTTCGCTCGTGTGCCCTCTGAATACTTCCCGTGGAAGTTCACACCAGTTGCACGTCACTTGGCGTGTGCGGCGGCAAGGTCGACCAGATGGGCAGATTTCGGTATTGGGGCGAGGGGAAAATTTCATGAATTGAGGCTCTTTTGGTTGTGAGAGTCACTACAATGTGAACAGTAGTGAAAAAAGAAACCTTAAGATTTACAATAAATCGACACTACACTAAGAATTACTATAAAAACATACTATGCAACTTGCAGGTATTCTTGCATCTGGTAAGCCATTTCTTTCTTAAAAGGGCCGTATTGCATCATGAAACATATAAGTAAGTGCATTTTTAGATTTTGATGTTGTATTTAGGAATATATTTAATTTCGAATGTACCAATAGTGTATATAATCGCATGGGGACTATATACACTAAAGAACACACCGGGAAATTCTGGATTTTATGGTAAATGTGTTCTTTTGGGTTGCTTTGGGTTCTCAAAAAAAAAATTAGAAAGAAATCAAGAGCCCAATATAAAGAGCAAGATAGCAACCCTCTTGTCTGTTATCCTTTAAAGGGGTAACCCCTTGAATTTTGAATAAAATCGATGATGGAAGGAGTTTTAACAGGCACGTACACTGGAATTTTTATCCTTATAAAAATCGTTACTGGGCTTCCCTGGTGGCGCAGTGGTTGAGAGTCTGCCTGCCGATGCAGGGGACACGGGTTCGTGCCCCGGTCCGGGAGGATCCCCCATGCCGTGGAGCAGCTGGGCCCGTGAGCCATGGCCGCCGAGCCTGCGCGTCTGGGGCCTGTGCTCCGCAACGGGAGAGGCCACAACAGTGAGAGGCCCGCGTACAGGAAAAAAAAGAACAGTCGTTACTAATTTTCAAACATATAGGCTTGAATGCTAACAAATTTTAAAGTACTTATTTTGCAATATAGAGAAGAGCAAAGCTTCATCTTAAGACAGGAAATCTAGCTTTGCTCTCCCCAATTCATGCAGACAAAGTTTTCCAAAATTGAGAGTTTTGGAAAATACTTTTACTAACCAGTCTTTCTAAAAATATATTACTTCTCAAAATTCCAGAACTGAGACTGCTTTAAATGTCAATTTTATTTTAGGTACAGCCAACTTTCTATTGTAGACTAGTAGTGGCATTTGGTACCTATACAATGTATGAACGTGTCTTTTTTTCTTAATGTCAGAAATATTATTTTGCAATTTATTCTTATTACCTGCCTTAGACTATAGAGTTCTATGAAGAGAAAGGCATTGTGTTATTTACAGTTGAATCAACATAACTGTCCAGGTTCTGAAATGTTGGAAGTTCTCATTAAATATTTCACAATAGAAAAATTTATAAATGAATGAACAAGGTGATTTAGCTTATGTTTCTCCTGCATGAATCCTTTATGCTAATAATTCCTGAATCGTATTTTCCCTTTATGATCAGATAGTTGTTACAGTGTCCCTCCCTTGCCTGGGGGTGTGTGTGTGTGCACTCAGATGCACGTACACACAGTAATGTTGCAGCTAACGTCATGGGTTTAAAAACATATATTTTTAAGATTTTTTTTTTTTGGATGTGGACCATGTTAAAAGACTTTTATTGAATTTGTTACAATATTTTTACTGTTTTATGCTTTGGTGTTTTGGTTGCAAGCCATGTGAGATCTTAGCTCCCCGACCAGGGATTGAACCCGCCCTCCCTGCATTGGAAGGTGAGGTCTTAACCTCTAGAATGCTAGGAAAGTCCCCGTGATGGCCTTTATAGGCCCTAGAATACCATTTCTCAACCCATTAGACTTCAATGGGCCCCAGGGGTACAACGAATGTTTTGGCCAGCAAAGAAAAAGAAAGGGAACGGAAAAGGGGCCAGAACTCATCATGCGGCCTGTGCGCTCTCTCTAGCTAGCCTTCTTGAAGGTTTAACTGACAAAATAGACACTGTCTCTATGGTGATCTTTCTCCCGGAACATTTTTTAGTACCATTTTTCGACATCAAAGAGTAAAGCTTTAAAGGTAGACTCACCAATGGCTCTCTGCGGGATCTCCTTTGTGTTTCTATGATGTAGTATATGCCACCCCTTATCGTTCTAATACATTCTTAAAGTAGAACTCTTTTTATGTCTGCAAAGATCTTTCACCTTCTCAGTCCTGAAGATATCTATCTGTTCTTCTTGGACAAAAAAAAAAAAAAAAAAAAATAGAAACCCTGGGCTACAAAATGCTAAGTAGGGATTAAACCACCTCTGACTCTGAATTCTTGAGTTCTTCCTGTCCATGAACCCACAATTACTCACCTTTCTTTAAATATAATTAATGTATATGTTTTTAAAAAGTCATATGGGAAATAGTAAATGAAAGTTAAGTAATAGAATTAATTGAAGCAGCAGAGGTTAATGACAAAGTATGTGTGTATTTATCCTTGAAGCCGTTCATCCCGAACGTGTATACAAATATTTGGACGCTCATGGAAGGGTAAAGACGTATCATACTATATTTTACATTTTCTGTTAACATTCATCGTTGTTTTCCGATTGATCCCAGTCTGTGTAATTATGATTATAATGTTATAAAGAAAGAATGTATCTAATTGATCAACAGTGACAGAGTATTAACAGAAAGCGGGCCCACGCTTACTCACCACAATATTTCATCATTTTGAAGGACACATACTCACTCAGTAGTGCTTATATATTTGCAAATACTGATCTACTGAAGCAGGTTGGCTTCGTTTCTCCTTACTTGACGCTGAGTATGGCTTTCAGCACTTCTCAAAACCCTTCACTCTCAACATATTGATATTGTATATTTAAAAAGAAGACAAGGGCTGAAGGACTTAATTATTGACTCACTTGCATGCTAACACATTCTTTATAGACTATTTTCCCAGTAAGAGTTTTCTGATGTGAATAGCGAGTGAAAGATTTTCCACATCATCTTTAGAATGGGCATCTCCTCAGCGTGAGCCCTTTCTTGTTCAGTCAGGAATATGGAACCACTGAAGAATGTCCTTCCTTCATGACACTGAGACTACTTTTTCAGTGTGAGCCCTGTCATGTCTCATGAGTCCAGGTCTAATGGAACTCGAGCATTCATTTCATCCGATTTCTTCTACAGCAGTGATTAGATGGTGTACCCCAAGAGGGCTCTCCTTGTAGTAAACCTTGGGCTGTCTTCTCTACTGTGTCAGGGATGCAGCCCACTCTGAGCTCTCTGTGTATCCTGAGGCTGGAGCTCCACCTGAAGGCTCTTCCACCATGATTACAGGCTCCGGGTTTCTCTCCACATGACGTTCCTGGTGAGTTAAAAGGGATAATTTCTGGCTGAAGGCTCAATATCATTGATTAGAGACACAGGGTTTCTACTCGGTATGAATTCTCTGGCGTTTATAAAAGCGGGAGCTCTGGGTAAAGGCTGCACCACCTGGATTCCAGACATAGGGTGTCTCTCCTGTGAGTTTTCTAGTGCGTATAAGCGTGAGAGCTGCGTTTCAAGGCTTTTCCACACTCACTGCCTTTGTAGGGTTTCTCATCAGTGTGAATTCTCACCCATGACTAAGGTTATGGCTTCGACTAAGTGCTTTCTCACATAAATGATATTCATTGTGGTTTCTCTCCTGTGTGACTGTGCTCATGACATTGAAGGGTTGCATGGTCACCGAAAGCTCCTCCACAGTCATTCCAAGCATAGGGCTTCTCCCCCGTTTGAGTTTACTGGTGTGAATAAGTGTCAGCTCTCTGGCTGCAGTACCTTTATAAGGTTCGTCTCCTCCAGTGCGAGCCGTTGGTGTATACATGCGAGGCTTCAGCCGAATATTTTCACACGTTCAGGACATTTGCAAGAGTCACTCCAGGGTGCACTCTCTCATGTTGTCTAAGGTTGGAGGGTGACTAAATGCCTTCCACATTCTGAGTTCTGCATGATTTCCCTCTAGTATAATTAGCTTAAGCCTCTCGCATTCGGGCTGAAAGTGCAACACACGTGGAGTTAAGGTTGCTGTATGCGAAATGTCCTCATGTCCGTGGCATTCTGTGAGCTCTTCTCCAGCATGAAATCCCTGCTGTTGACAAGGAAAGAGAGGCTGTTAAAGATTACTCACATCATACTCATTCAGTCATTTCCCGACATGTGAATTCTAGGCGGCGCCCTCCATGATGGTCTTCATTCAAAATCTCCGCATACTCGTTACTTTCACAGGTAATGTTACTTTGCTGAATTCCCACAGATTTTCTGTCTGGTAAACCCTCACTGGTCATAGCCTTCTGATTAAGTTTTAGGTCTTCTTTATGTTTCCAACACCATATCCATGAGCTCTGTTTAATCAATTACATTTTCATTGACGCTCAGGTCAGAGTTTGACATGTAATGTCAAATGACATGGGTCCTCAGATTAAATGGATAGAAAATCTCCTGGCCACAGGTCCAAGGCCATGGAGGGCAGAGCTAGGGTGGAGGCTCTGATGTTGCTGATTCCCACGTGGGGAGGAACCAAGGTGACTGAGGACAATTGCATCCGGGGCAGCGGTGGGGGCGGGGGGCAACAGGGAAGGTGGGGCGCTAAAGACCTGGAATGGGTGTTGTTGAACAAATGACGGTTCCTTTCACCAAGAATTATTAAATAAGAACTTTGGAAGAGGTGTCCTTGCTGTGGAGACAAGACTCTCCAGGAGACCATGGTAAGGGTTACCTGGGAATTAATGTGAACCCTAGGAACTGAATCTTAATAAAACAGTAACTGTGAACAGTAAGTCGAATCAAAGTGTAGCACCCGATCATTTGCATTGTTTCCTGCCAAATGGAGATATTCTGTACTCCCTACATGCCGAGGAGCCAATGCAGCCTTGCTCTTGACCATGGGAGGAAAAATCGTTCCTTCTGTCTGCGCATGCCTGTGGGTAAGCTGGCAGGGGTCACCCCCAGCTGGGTGGTTGGCGATTCACGTCTGGTGGATCTAACAATAGTTTGAAAGCCTGGCTTCTCATGGCTGCTTTCTCTTTCCTCAGATTTATCTGCTTGATTTTCGGATTGGCCCTGCCCAAGGATGCAGGGGAGGGCAGGTGGTGGCAGAGTTCCTGATAATGAAACAACAGGTGAGAAAAAAAAAACCAAAAAAACAAAAAAAACTTAGTTTGATTCCTGAATTGATCCGTCTTTTGCCAAATGGTCAGGTTTCTACTTTGGGTCCGGATCTTCTAAGTGCACCCAGGAAATAGTAACTCCAGTTACGTGCACCACCCTGTTAAGGATACAGCAGGTCAGGGACCAATGTAGAAACACTCTCTTTCCCGACATTTACGTTCACTTCTTCCAGCCTCCATTAAGGCTGTGACCTCACAGAAGACGGGAGAGGTATTTTCCTTCTCTTCTTTTAAAGGTCGTCCCTTGGGCTCCGTGGCCTCCTTCATCATGCTACTGGCTGCGGTGGACTTAGGAATGCGGTGAACACAGGGGCTAGAGAATGACTCAGAACAGAAATCTGTGGGGAGCAGGCGTTTCATCAGGTGAGTCCTGTGTCATAGGTGCTGTGGTGAGCGGGGGTTTGGTGAGAGAGAGCAATAAAGAATCATTTATTTTTCCTAATTTAAAAAGCTTAACTTTTTACAGACTACTCCTAAACATTTTGACAGCTTCCAAAAGATAAACGTAAGTTCCTTAGCAAAGTTATTCACATAAGTGTTTTCCTTTGTGTTCTTAACCTTCATTCAAATTAGGAAGTTGAATGCAATGTCTGCAGATTCTTATTTTCTTAATTGTGACTGTGTATGGAGGAGAAGGGCCATAGTACACAGAACCAAATGTCGAGCGCTGGACAGCAAATGACAGTCTGGAGAGCTCCAGGACCTCACTCCCACGCAGAGACATCAGTAAAACAACCAGGACCTGCCTGAATGAGCTGGGGTTCTAGCCCAGGGAACCCCAGAAGTGGGAACAATGGGCTTTCTGATCCCACCATTGGCAGCCCTGGGAAGTGTGCCTATTAGACCCGGGGATGTGTGTGTGTGTGTGTGTGCGTGTGTGTGTGCGCACACGTGTGTCTGTTTCTTTTTCCTGACACCCCTGGACTTGCCGAGTGTGCGTCACTGTTGCATGAAAGCTACGGCCATGTGGTGCTAAAGTTCTAAGACCCTCTCAGTCTTGTATCTTCCTGCGTTGCATACATACAATTTCTCTAATAGGTCCAGATGCAAATGTTCAGTTGTCTCCTTGGCTCCCACCTGCAATGGCATGGGGTTGTCTTGCTTGGGAAAGCAGCTCTAGGCTCATGGAGAGAAGAGCTGCACGGGTGTAGGGTGGGCAGAGAGAATTGGAGAAAGCAAGTGAATTGCTATGGTCTCCTGATCCGGAGGTAAGAGGCTGGGCACTAAGGCAACCCAAGTCTTCAGAGTCAGGCTTCTGACTGCAGAATTCTCTACATTACCGTGAGGAGCGCATCTCCTTCGCGTCAGCCTCCTGCCCACATCTTCCCAGCCCCGTCCGCTGCTGGGGTCGCGTCGTGCCATGCCGAGACGAACTGGCAGGTAGCTCCTTCGGCGGACGCACGGAGACGAACGCGAGCCTTTGGGCGGTCGGAGCTGCTCCGTCGCCGGCCAGCGATCAGAATCCATCCCGCTGACGTTCAAGCCCGTTGTCGGGAGCCACCTGGCGGCCGCTTTTATAGTGTCCCTTCCCTCCTGAGGTTTGGCGAACTTGGCGAGGGATGTGATTCGCCCGCCAGGCGCGGGCCAGAGTTCCGGGAGGCCGGCGACGCTGGCGGCGACCGTCCCGCTGGTGCGGAGCGGTGGGCGAGGCCTGCTCTCACCGGAGATTGAATGTGGAGCGCCGTGTGTTGTGCGGCCGCCGCTGAGCTCCTTGGGAGGGTTAGGGGGAGGTCTGCGCCGGTCGACCAGCACTCCCTGGTGTCCCTTGGCCCGCGGAGACACCCCCCGCCCCCCACACACACGTCCTGCTACGCGTGACCAGGAGAGGATGTCCGTGCCCGACGTCGTACTCCGTGTGTCACGATGCGTCGGTGCGTCCTCGCCGCCTTGGGGGCCCGGGTCATGCCGGTGCAGTCGTGGCGGTCTGGCTGCGCAACAGGGGCCACTTCAGTTGCTCCGGGTCCCAGGCGAGGCGGTCACGGGGGCGGAACTTGCACCGAGGCAGGGGCATGGGATGCCTGTCAACAGACCGCATCCACCCGGCAGGTTAAACGGGCGTCTATGCAGGGAGCTCCCGTCCCAACTTCCTGGTAGCCTCGTCAGCGTGGCGCTTGCGTTTCGAACCTGTTCAGGTCCGCTCACCGAGGTGTGTCGAGGGCAAGCGTGTAGGGCGCTCGTGGAGGGGCGGCAGTTCCTCCTAGGCTTCGGTGGTCCTAAGTCGTAGACGTTTCTCTTTGGGAAACAGGGAACGCCCGGGGCACACGTGATAGTTGTGAGGAGACACGAGCCTGGCCGCGGTCCTGCAAGGGCGCGGTCGTCAGTAGCTTCACTGAAGAAGCTCTGCAGACAGTGAACGGCCTAGAGACGCGCGTGCGGAGGGCAGGACCCCCCCAGAGCAAGAAATGGGAACGATGGTGTCCTGTTTCGAGGACGGGTGTCAGCGGCGTGGCGGTGCGCCTTCGCTCGTGTGCCCTCTGAATACTTCCCGTGGAAGTTCACACCAGTTGCACGTCACTTGGCGTGTGCGGCGGCAAGGTCGACCAGATGGGCAGATTTCGGTATTGGGGCGAGGGGAAAATTTCATGAATTGAGGCTCTTTTGGTTGTGAGAGTCACTACAATGTGAACAGTAGTGAAAAAAGAAACCTTAAGATTTACAATAAATCGACACTACTCTAAGAATTACTATAAAAACATACTATGCAACTTGCAGGTATTCTTGCATCTGGTAAGCCATTTCTTTCTTAAAAGGGCCGTATTGCATCATGAAACATATAAGTAAGTGCATTTTTAGATTTTGATGTTGTATTTAGGAATATATTTAATTTCGAATGTACCAATAGTGTATATAATCGCATGGGGACTATATACACTAAAGAACACACCGGGAAATTCTGGATTTTATGGTAAATGTGTTCTTTTGGGTTGCTTTGGGTTCTCAAAAAAAAAATTAGAAAGAAATCAAGAGCCCAATATAAAGAGCAAGATAGCAACCCTCTTGTCTGTTATCCTTTAAAGGGGTAACCCCTTGAATTTTGAATAAAATCGATGATGGAAGGAGTTTTAACAGGCACGTACACTGGAATTTTTATCCTTATAAAAATCGTTACTGGGCTTCCCTGGTGGCGCAGTGGTTGAGAGTCTGCCTGCCGATGCAGGGGACACGGGTTCGTGCCCCGGTCCGGGAGGATCCCCCATGCCGTGGAGCAGCTGGGCCCGTGAGCCATGGCCGCCGAGCCTGCGCGTCTGGGGCCTGTGCTCCGCAACGGGAGAGGCCACAACAGTGAGAGGCCCGCGTACAGGAATAAAAAGAACAGTCGTTACTAATTTTCAAACATATAGGCTTGAATGCTAACAAATTTTAAAGTACTTATTTTGCAATATAGAGAAGAGCAAAGCTTCATCTTAAGACAGGAAATCTAGCTTTGCTCTCCCCAATTCATGCAGACAAAGTTTTCCAAAATTGAGAGTTTTGGAAAATACTTTTACTAACCAGTCTTTCTAAAAATATATTACTTCTCAAAATTCCAGAACTGAGACTGCTTTAAATGTCAATTTTATTTTAGGTACAGCCAACTTTCTATTGTAGACTAGTAGTGGCCTTTGGTAACTATACAATGTATGAACGTGTCTTTTTTTCTTAATGTCAGAAATATTATTTTGCAATTTATTCTTATTACCTGCCTTAGACTATAGAGTTCTATGAAGAGAAAGGCATTGTGTTATTTACAGTTGAATCAACATAACAGTCCAGGTTCTGAAATGTTGGAAGTTCTCATTAAATATTTCACAATAGAAAAATTTATAAATGAATGAACAAGGTGATTTAGCTTATGTTTCTCCTGCATGAATCCTTTATGCTAATAATTCCTGAATCGTATTTTCCCTTTATGATCAGATAGTTGTTACAGTGTCCCTCCCTTGCCTGGGGGGGTGTGTGTGTGCACTCAGATGCACGTACACACAGTAATGTTGCAGCTAAAGTCATGGGTTTAAAAACATATATTTTTAAGATTTTTTTTTTTTGGATGTGGACCATGTTAAAAGACTTTTATTGAATTTGTTACAATATTGTTACTGTTTTATGTTTTGGTGTTTTGGTTGCAAGCCATGTGAGATCTTAGCTCCCCGACCAGGGATTGAACCCGCCCTCCCTGCATTGGAAGGTGAGGTCTTAACCTCTAGAATGCTAGGAAAGTCCCCGTGATGGCCTTTATAGGCCCTAGAATACCATTTCTCAACCCATTAGACTTCAATGGGCCCCAGGGTTACAACGAATGTTTTGGCCAGCAAAGAAAAAGAAAGGGAACGGAAAAGGGGCCAGAACTCATCATGCGGCCTGTGCGCTCTCTCTAGCTAGCCTTCTTGAAGGTTTAACTGACAAAATAGACACTGTCTCTATGGTGATCTTTCTCCCGCAACATTTTTTAGTACCATTTTTCGACATCAAAGAGTAAAGCTTTAAAGGTAGACTCACCAGTGGCTCTCTGCGGGATCTCCTTTGTGTTTCTATGATGTAGTATATGCCACCCCTTATCGTTCTAATACATTCTTAAAGTAGAACTCTTTTTATGTCTGCAAAGATCTTTCACCTTATCAGTCCTGAAGATAACCTTCTGTTCTTCTTGGACAAAAAAAAAAAAAAAAAATAGAAACCCTGGGCTACAAAATGCTAAGTAGGGATTAAACCACCTCTGACTCTGAATTCTTGAGTTCTTCCTGTCCATGAACCCACAATTACTCACCTTTCTTTAAATATAATTAATGTATATGTTTTTAAAAAGTCATATGGGAAATAGTAAATGAAAGTTAAGTAATAGAATTAATTGAAGCAGCAGAGGTTAATCACAAAGTATGTGTGTATTTATCCTTGAAGCCGTTCATCCCGAACGTGTATACAAATATTTGGACGCTCATGGAAGGGTAAAGACGTATCATACTATATTTTACATTTTCTGTTAACATTCATCGTTGTTTTCCGATTGATCCCAGTCTGTGTAATTATGATTATAATGTTATAAAGAAAGAATGTATCTAATTGATCAACAGTGACAGAGTATTAACAGAAAACGGGCCCACGCTTACTCACCACAATATTTCATCATTTTGAAGGACACATACTCACTCAGTAGTGCTTATATATTTGCAAATACTGGTCTACTGAAGCAGGTTGGCTTCGTTTCTCCTTACTTGACGCTGAGTATGGCTTTCAGCACTTCTCAAAACCCTTCACTCTCAACATATTGATATTGTATATTTAAAAAGAAGACAAGGGCTGAAGGACTTAATTATTGACTCACTTGCATGCTAACACATTCTTTATAGACTATTTTCCCAGTAAGAGTTTTCTGATGTGAATAGCAAGTGAAAGATTTTCCACATCATCTTTAGAATGGGCATCTCCTCAGCGTGAGCCCTTTCTTGTTCAGTCAGGAATATGGAACCACTGAAGAATGTCCTTCCTTCATGACACTGAGACTACTTTTTCAGTGTGAGCCCTGTCATGTCTCATGAGTCCAGGTCTAATGGAACTCGAGCATTCATTTCATCCGATTTCTTCTACAGCAGTGATTAGATGGTGTACCCCAAGAGGGCTCTCCTTGTAGTAAACCTTGGGCTGTCTTCTCTACTGTGTCAGGGATGCAGCCCACTCTGAGCTCTCTGTGTATCCTGAGGCTGGAGCTCCACCTGAAGGCTCTTCCACCATGATTACAGGCTCCGGGTTTCTCTCCACATGACTTTCCTGGTGAGTTAAAAGGGATAATTTCTGGCTGAAGGCTCAATATCATTGATTAGAGACACAGGTTTTCTACTCGGTATGAATTCTCTGGCGTTTATAAAAGCGGGAGCTCTGGGTAAAGGCTGCACCACCTGGATTCCAGACATAGGGTGTCTCTCCTGTGAGTTTTCTAGTGCGTATAAGCGTGAGAGCTGCGTTTCAAGGCTTTTCCACACTCACTGCCTTTGTAGGGTTTCTCATCAGTGTGAATTCTCACCCATGACTAAGGTTATGGCTTCGACTAAGTGCTTTCTCACATAAATGATATTCATTGTGGTTTCTCTCCTGTGTGACTGTGCTCATGACATTGAAGGGTTGCATGGTCACCGAAAGCTCCTCCACAGTCATTCCAAGCATAGGGCTTCTCCCCCGTTTGAGTTTACTGGTGTGAATAAGTGTCAGCTCTCTGGCTGCAGTACCTTTATAAGGTTCGTCTCCTCCAGTGCGAGCCGTTGGTGTATACATGCGAGGCTTCAGCCGAATATTTTCACACGTTCAGGACATTTGCAAGAGTCACTCCAGGGTGCACTCTCTCATGTTGTCTAAGGTTGGAGGGTGACTAAATGCCTTCCACATTCTGAGTTCTGCATGATTTCCCTCTAGTATAATTAGCTTAAGCCTCTCGCATTCGGGCTGAAAGTGCAACACACGTGGAGTTAAGGTTGCTGTATGCGAAATGTCCTCATGTCCGTGGCATTCTGTGAGCTCTTCTCCAGCATGAAATCCCTGCTGTTGACAAGGAAAGAGAGGCTGTTAAAGATTACTCACATCATACTCATTCAGTCATTTCCCGACATGTGAATTCTAGGCGGCGCCCTCCGTGATGGTCTTCATTCAAAATCTCCGCATACTCGTTACTTTCACAGGTAATGTTACTTTGCTGAATTCCCACAGATTTTCTGTCTGGTAAACCCTCACTGGTCATAGCCTTCTGATTAAGTTTTAGGTCTTCTTTATGTTTCCAACACCATATCCATGAGCTCTGTTTAATCAATTACATTTTCATTGACGCTCAGGTCAGAGTTTGACATGTAATGTCAAATGACATGGGTCCTCAGATTAAATGGATAGAAAATCTCCTGGCCACAGGTCCAAGGCCATGGAGGGCAGAGCTAGGGTGGAGGCTCTGATGTTGCTGATTCCCACGTGGGGAGGAACCAAGGTGACTGAGGACAATTGCATCCGGGGAAGCGGTGGGGGCGGGGGGCAACAGGGAAGGTGGGGCGCTAAAGACCTGGAATGGGTGTTGTTGAACAAATGACGGTTCCTTTCACCAAGAATTATTAAATAAGAACTTTGGAAGAGGTGTCCTTGCTGTGGAGACAAGACTCTCCAGGAGACCATGGTAAGGGTTACCTGGGAATTAATGTGAACCCTAGGAACTGAATCTTAATAAAACAGTAACTGTGAACAGTAAGTCGAATCAAAGTGTAGCACCCGATCATTTGCATTGTTTCCTGCCAAATGGAGATATTCTGTACTCCCTACATGCCGAGGAGCCAATGCAGCCTTGCTCTTGACCATGGGAGGAAAAATCGTTCCTTCTGTCTGCGCATGCCTGTGGGTAAGCTGGCAGGGGTCACCCCCAGCTGGGTGGTTGGCGATTCACGTCTGGTGGATCTAACAATAGTTTGAAAGCCTGGCTTCTCATGGCTGCTTTCTCTTTCCTCAGATTTATCTGCTTGATTTTCGGATTGGCCCTGCCCAAGGATGCAGGGGAGGGCAGGTGGTGGCAGAGTTCCTGATAATGAAACAACAGGTGAGAAAAAAAAAACCAAAAAAACAAAAAAAACTTAGTTTGATTCCTGAATTGATCCGTCTTTTGCCAAATGGTCAGGTTTCTACTTTGGGTCCGGATCTTCTAAGTGCACCCAGGAAATAGTAACTCCAGTTACGTGCACCACCCTGTTAAGGATACAGCAGGTCAGGGACCAATGTAGAAACACTCTCTTTCCCGACATTTACGTTCACTTCTTCCAGCCTCCATTAAGGCTGTGACCTCACAGAAGACGGGAGAGGTATTTTCCTTCTCTTCTTTTAAAGGTCGTCCCTTGGGCTCCGTGGCCTCCTTCATCATGCTACTGGCTGCGGTGGACTTAGGAATGCGGTGAACACAGGGGCTAGAGAATGACTCAGAACAGAAATCTGTGGGGAGCAGGCGTTTCATCAGGTGAGTCCTGTGTCATAGGTGCTGTGGTGAGCGGGGGTTTGGTGAGAGAGAGCAATAAAGAATCATTTAGTTTTCCTAATTTAAAAAGCTTAACTTTTTACAGACTACTCCTAAACATTTTGACAGCTTCCAAAAGATAAACGTAAGTTCCTTAGCAAAGTTATTCACATAAGTGTTTTCCTTTGTGTTCTTAACCTTCATTCAAATTAGGAAGTTGAATGCAATCTCTGCAGATTCTTATTTTCTTAATTGTGACTGTGTATGGAGGAGAAGGGCCATAGTACACAGAACCAAATGTCGAGCGCTGGACAGCAAATGACAGTCTGGAGAGCTCCAGGACCTCACTCCCACGCAGAGACATCAGTAAAACAACCAGGACCTGCCTGAATGAGCTGGGGTTCTAGCCCAGGGAACCCCAGAAGTGGGAACAATGGGCTTTCTGATCCCACCATTGGCAGCCCTGGGAAGTGTGCCTATTAGACCCGGGGATGTGTGTGTGTGTGTGTGTGCGCGCACACGTGTGTCTGTTTCTTTTTCCTGACACCCCTGGACTTGCCGAGTGTGCGTCACTGTTGCATGAAAGCTACGGCCATGTGGTGCTAAAGTTCTAAGACCCTCTCAGTCTTGTATCTTCCTGCGTTGCATACATACAATTTCTCTAATAGGTCCAGATGCAAATGTTCAGTTGTCTCCTTGGCTCCCACCTGCAATGGCATGGGGTTGTCTTGCTTGGGAAAGCAGCTCTAGGCTCATGGAGAGAAGAGCTGCACGGGTGTAGGGTGGGCAGAGAGAATTGGAGAAAGCAAGTGAATTGCTATGGTCTCCTGATCCGGAGGTAAGAGGCTGGGCACTAAGGCAACCCAAGTCTTCAGAGTCAGGCTTCTGACTGCAGAATTCTCTACATTACCGTGAGGAGCGCATCTCCTTCGCGTCAGCCTCCTGCCCACATCTTCCCAGCCCCGTCCGCTGCTGGGGTCGCGTCGTGCCATGCCGAGCCGAACTGGCAGGTAGCTCCTTCGGCGGACGCACGGAGACGAACGCGAGCCTTTGGGCGGTCGGAGCTGCTCCGTCGCCGGCCAGCGATCAGAATCCATCCCGCTGACGTTCAAGCCCGTTGTCGGGAGCCACCTGGCGGCCGCTTTTATAGTGTCCCTTCCCTCCTGAGCTTTGGCGAACTTGGCGAGGGATGTGATTCGCCCGCCAGGCGCGGGCCAGAGTTCCGGGAGGCCGGCGACGCTGGCGGCGACCGTCCCGCTGGTGCGGAGCGGTGGGCGAGGCCTGCTCTCACCGGAGATTGAATGTGGAGCGCCGTGTGTTGTGGGGCCGCCGCTGAGCTCCTTGGGAGGGTTAGGGGGAGGTCTGCGCCGGTCGACCAGCACTCCCTGGTGTCCCTTGGCCCGCGGAGACACACCCCCCCGCCTCGTACTGCTACGCGTGACCAGGAGAGGATGTCCGTGCCCGACGTCGTACTCCGTGTGTCACGATGCGTCGGTGCGTCCTCGCCGCCTTGGGGGCCCGGCTCATGCCGGTGCAGTCGTGGCGGTCTGGCTGCGCAACAGGGGCCACTTCAGTTGCTCCGGGTCCCAGGCGAGGCGGTCACGGGGGCGGAACTTGCACCGAGGCAGGGGCATGGGATGCCTGTCAACAGACCGCATCCACCCGGCAGGTTAAACGGGCGTCTATGCAGGGAGCTCCCGTCCCAACTTCCTGGTAGCCTCGTCAGCGTGGCGCTTGCGTTTCGAACCTGTTCAGGTCCGCTCACCGAGGTGTGTCGAGGGCAAGCGTGTAGGGCGCTCGTGGAGGGGCGGCAGTTCCTCCTAGGCTTCGGTGGTCCTAAGTCGTAGACGTTTCTCTTTGGGAAACAGGGAACGCCCGGGGCACACGTGATAGTCGTGAGGAGACACGAGCCTGGCCGCGGTCCTGCAAGGGCGCGGTCGTCAGTAGCTTCACTGAAGAAGCTCTGCAGACAGTGAACGGCCTAGAGACGCGCGTGCGGAGGGCAGGACCCCCCCAGAGCAAGAAATGGGAACGATGGTGTCCTGTTTCGAGGACGGGTGTCAGCGGCGTGGCGGTGCGCCTTCGCTCGTGTGCCCTCTGAATACTTCCCGTGGAAGTTCACACCAGTTGCACGTCACTTGGCGTGTGCGGCGGCAAGGTCGACCAGATGGGCAGATTTCGGTATTGGGGCGAGGGGAAAATTTCATGAATTGAGGCTCTTTTGGTTGTGAGAGTCACTACAATGTGAACAGTAGTGAAAAAAGAAACCTTAAGATTTACAATAAATCGACACTACTCTAAGAATTACTATAAAAACATACTATGCAACTTGCAGGTATTCTTGCATCTGGTAAGCCATTTCTTTCTTAAAAGGGCAGTATTGCATCATGAAACATATAAGTAAGTGCATTTTTAGATTTTGATGTTGTATTTAGGAATATATTTAATTTCGAATGTACCAATAGTGTATATAATCGCATGGGGACTATATACACTAAAGAACACACCGGAAAATTCTGGATTTTATGGTAAATCTTTTGGGTTGCTTTGGGTTCTCAAAAAAAAAATTAGAAAGAAATCAAGAGCCCAATATAAAGAGCAAGATAGCAACCCTCTTGTCTGTTATCCTCTAAAGGGGTAACCCCTTGAATTTTGAATAAAATCGATGATGGAAGGAGTTTTAACAGGCACGTACACTGGAATTTTTATCCTTATAAAAATCGTTACTGGGCTTCCCTGGTGGCGCAGTGGTTGAGAGTCCGCCTGCCGATGCAGGGGACACGGGTTCATGCCCCGGTCCGGGAGGATCCCCCATGCCGTGGAGCAGCTGGGCCCGTGAGCCATGGCCGCCGAGCCTGCGCGTCTGGGGCCTGTGCTCCGCAACGGGAGATGCCACAACAGTGAGAGGCCCGCGTACAGGAAAAAAAAGAACAGTCGTTACTAATTTTCAAACATATAGGCTTGAATGCTAACAAATTTTAAAGTACTTATTTTGCAATATAGAGAAGAGCAAAGCTTCATCTTAAGACAGGAAATCTAGCTTTGCTCTCCCCAATTCATGCAGACAAAGTTTTCCAAAATTGAGAGTTTTGGAAAATAATTTTACTAACCAGTCTTTCTAAAAATATATTACTTTTCAAAATTCCAGAACTGAGACTGCTTTAAATGTCAATTTTATTTTAGGTACAGCCAACTTTCTATTGTAGACTAGTAGTGGCCTTTGGTAACTATACAATGTATGAACGTGTCTTTTTTTCTTAATGTCAGAAATATTATTTTGCAATTTATTCTTATTACCTGCCTTAGACTATAGAGTTCTATGAAGAGAAAGGCATTGTGTTATTTACAGTTGAATCAACATAACAGTCCAGGTTCTGAAATGTTGGAAGTTCTCATTAAATATTTCACAATAGAAAAATTTATAAATGAATGAACAAGGTGATTTAGCTTATGTTTCTCCTGCATGAATCCTTTATGCTAATAATTCCTGAATCGTATTTTCCCTTTATGATCAGATAGTTGTTACAGTGTCCCTCCCTTGCCTGGGGGTGTGTGTGTGTGCACTCAGATGCACGTACACACAGTAATGTTGCAGCTAACGTCATGGGTTTAAAAACATATATTTTTAAGATTTTTTTTTTTTGGATGTGGACCATGTTAAAAGACTTTTATTGAATTTGTTACAATATTGTTACTGTTTTATGTTTTGGTGTTTTGGTTGCAAGCCATGTGAGATCTTAGCTCCCCGACCAGGGATTGAACCCGCCCTCCCTGCATTGGAAGGTGAGGTCTTAACATCTAGAATGCTAGGAAAGTCCCCGTGATGGCCTTTATAGGCCCTAGAATACCATTTCTCAACCCATTAGACTTCAATGGGCCCCACGGGTACAACGAATGTTTTGGCCAGCAAAGAAAAAGAAAGGGAACGGAAAAGGGGCCAGAACTCATCATGCGGCCTGTGCGCTCTCTCTAGCTAGCCTTCTTGAAGGTTTAACTGACAAAATAGACACTGTCTCTATGGTGATCTTTCTCCCGGAACATTTTTTAGTACCATTTTTCGACATCAAAGAGTAAAGCTTTAAAGGTAGACTCACCAATGGCTCTCTGCGGGATCTCCTTTGTGTTTCTATGATGCAGTATATGCCACCCCTTATCGTTCTAATACATTCTTAAAGTAGAACTCTTTTTATGTCTGCAAAGATCTTTCACCTTCTCAGTCCTGAAGATATCTATCTGTTCTTCTTGGACAAAAAAAAAAAAAAGATAATAGAAACCCTGGGCTACAAAATGCTAAGTAGGGATTAAACCACCTCTGACTCTGAATTCTTGAGTTCTTCCTGTCCATGAACCCACAATTACTCACCTTTCTTTAAATATAATTAATGTATATGTTTTTAAAAAGTCATATGGGAAATAGTAAATGAAAGTTAAGTAATAGAATTAATTGAAGCAGCAGAGGTTAATCACAAAGTATGTGTGTATTTATCCTTGAAGCCGTTCATCCCGAACGTGTATACAAATATTTGGACGCTCATGGAAGGGTAAAGACGTATCATACTATATTTTACATTTTCTGTTAACATTCATCGTTGTTTTCCGATTGATCCCAGTCTGTGTAATTATGATTATAATGTTATAAAGAAAGAATGTATCTAATTGATCAACAGTGACAGAGTATTAACAGAAAGCGGGCCCACGCTTACTCACCACAATATTTCATCATTTTGAAGGACACATACTCACTCAGTAGTGCTTATATATTTGCAAATACTGATCTACTGAAGCAGGTTGGCTTCGTTTCTCCTTACTTGACGCTGAGTATGGCTTTCAGCACTTCTCAAAACCCTTCACTCTCAACATATTGATATTGTATATTTAAAAAGAAGACAAGGGCTGAAGGACTTAATTATTGACTCACTTGCATGCTAACACATTCTTTATAGACTATTTTCCCAGTAAGAGTTTTCTGATGTGAATAGCGAGTGAAAGATTTTCCACATCATCTTTAGAATGGGCATCTCCTCAGCGTGAGCCCTTTCTTGTTCAGTCAGGAATATGGAACCACTGAAGAATGTCCTTCCTTCATGACACTGAGACTACTTTTTCAGTGTGAGCCCTGTCATGTCTCATGAGTCCAGGTCTAATGGAACTCGAGCATTCATTTCATCCGATTTCTTCTACAGCAGTGATTAGATGGTGTACCCCAAGAGGGCTCTCCTTGTAGTAAACCTTGGGCTGTCTTCTCTACTGTGTCAGGGATGCAGCCCACTCTGAGCTCTCTGTGTATCCTGAGGCTGGAGCTCCACCTGAAGGCTCTTCCACCATGATTACAGGCTCCGGGTTTCTCTCCACATGACTTTCCTGGTGAGTTAAAAGGGATAATTTCTGGCTGAAGGCTCAATATCATTGATTAGAGACACAGGGTTTCTACTCGGTATGAATTCTCTGGCGTTTATAAAAGCGGGAGCTCTGGGTAAAGGCTGCACCACCTGGATTCCAGACATAGGGTGTCTCTCCTGTGAGTTTTCTAGTGCGTATAAGCGTGAGAGCTGCGTTTCAAGGCTTTTCCACACTCATTGCCTTTGTAGGGTTTCTCATCAGTGTGAATTCTCACCCATGACTAAGGTTATGGCTTCGACTAAGTGCTTTCTCACATAAATGATATTCATTGTGGTTTCTCTCCTGTGTGACTGTGCTCATGACATTGAAGGGTTGCATGGTCACCGAAAGCTCCTCCACAGTCATTCCAAGCATAGGGCTTCTCCCCCGTTTGAGTTTACTGGTGTGAATAAGTGTCAGCTCTCTGGCTGCAGTACCTTTATAAGGTTCGTCTCCTCCAGTGCGAGCCGTTGGTGTATACATGCGAGGCTTCAGCCGAATATTTTCACACGTTCAGGACATTTGCAAGAGTCACTCCAGGGTGCACTCTCTCATGTTGTCTAAGGTTGGAGGGTGACTAAATGCCTTCCACATTCTGAGTTCTGCATGATTTCCCTCTAGTATAATTAGCTTAAGTCTCTCGCATTCGGGCTGAAAGTGCAACACACGTGGAGTTAAGGTTGCTGTATGCGAAATGTCCTCATATCCGTGGCATTCTGTGAGCTCTTCTCCAGCATGAAATCCCTGCTGTTGACAAGGAAAGAGAGGCTGTTAAAGATTACTCACATCATACTCATTCAGTCATTTCCCGACATGTGAATTCTAGGCGGCGCCCTCCGTGATGGTCTTCATTCAAAATCTCCGCATACTCGTTACTTTCACAGGTAATGTTACTTTGCTGAATTCCCACAGATTTTCTGTCTGGTAAACCCTCACTGGTCATAGCCTTCTGATTAAGTTTTAGGTCTTCTTTATGTTTCCAACACCATATCCATGAGCTCTGTTTAATCAATTACATTTTCATTGACGCTCAGGTCAGAGTTTGACATGTAATGTCAAATGACATGGGTCCTCAGATTAAATGGATAGAAAATCTCCTGGCCACAGGTCCAAGGCCATGGAGGGCAGAGCTAGGGTGGAGGCTCTGATGTTACTGATTCCCACGTGGGGAGGAACCAAGGTGACTGAGGACAATTGCATCCGGGGCAGCGGTGGGGGCGGGGGGCAACAGGGAAGGTGGGGCGCTAAAGACCTGGAATGGGTGTTGTTGAACAAATGACGGTTCCTTTCACCAAGAATTATTAAATAAGAACTTTGGAAGAGGTGTCCTTGCTGTGGAGACAAGACTCTCCAGGAGACCATGGTAAGGGTTACCTGGGAATTAATGTGAACCCTAGGAACTGAATCTTAATAAAACAGTAACTGTGAACAGTAAGTCGAATCAAAGTGTAGCACCCGATCATTTGCATTGTTTCCTGCCAAATGGAGATATTCTGTACTCCCTACATGCCGAGGAGCCAATGCAGCCTTGCTCTTGACCATGGGAGGAAAAATCGTTCCTTCTGTCTGCGCATGCCTGTGGGTAAGCTGGCAGGGGTCACCCCCAGCTGGGTGGTTGGCGATTCACGTCTGGTGGATCTAACAATAGTTTGAAAGCCTGGCTTCTCATGGCTGCTTTCTCTTTCCTCAGATTTATCTGCTTGATTTTCGGATTGGCCCTGCCCAAGGATGCAGGGGAGGGCAGGTGGTGGCAGAGTTCCTGATAATGAAACAACAGGTGAGAAAAAAAAAACCAAAAAGACAAAAAAAACTTAGTTTGATTCCTGAATTGATCCGTCTTTTGCCAAATGGTCAGGTTTCTACTTTGGGTCCGGATCTTCTAAGTGCACCCAGGAAATAGTAACTCCAGTTACGTGCACCACCCTGTTAAGGATACAGCAGGTCAGGGACCAATGTAGAAACACTCTCTTTCCCGACATTTACGTTCACTTCTTCCAGCCTCCATTAAGGCTGTGACCTCACAGAAGACGGGAGAGGTATTTTCCTTCTCTTCTTTTAAAGGTCGTCCCTTGGGCTCCGTGGCCTCCTTCATCATGCTACTGGCTGCGGTGGACTTAGGAATGCGGTGAACACAGGGGCTAGAGAATGACTCAGAACAGAAATCTGTGGGGAGCAGGCGTTTCATCAGGTGAGTCCTGTGTCATAGGTGCTGTGGTGAGCGGGGGTTTGGTGAGAGAGAGCAATAAAGAATCATTTAGTTTTCCTAATTTAAAAAGCTTAACTTTTTACAGACTACTCCTAAACATTTTGACAGCTTCCAAAAGATAAACGTAAGTTCCTTAGCAAAGTTATTCACATAAGTGTTTTCCTTTGTGTTCTTAACCTTCATTCAAATTAGGAAGTTGAATGCAATGTCTGCAGATTCTTATTTTCTTAATTGTGACTGTGTATGGAGGAGAAGGGCCATAGTACACAGAACCAAATGTCGAGCGCTGGACAGCAAATGACAGTCTGGAGAGCTCCAGGACCTCACTCCCACGCAGAGACATCAGTAAAACAACCAGGACCTGCCTGAATGAGCTGGGGTTCTAGCCCAGGGAACCCCAGAAGTGGGAACAATGGGCTTTCTGATCCCACCATTGGCAGCCCTGGGAAGTGTGCCTATTAGACCCGGGGATGTGTGTGTGTGTGTGTGTGCGTGTGTGTGTGCGCACACGTGTGTCTGTTTCTTTTTCCTGACACCCCTGGACTTGCCGAGTGTGCGTCACTGTTGCATGAAAGCTACGGCCATGTGGTGCTAAAGTTCTAAGACCCTCTCAGTCTTGTATCTTCCTGCGTTGCATACATACAATTTCTCTAATAGGTCCAGATGCAAATGTTCAGTTGTCTCCTTGGCTCCCACCTGCAATGGCATGGGGTTGTCTTGCTTGGGAAAGCAGCTCTAGGCTCATGGAGAGAAGAGCTGCACGGGTGTAGGGTGGGCAGAGAGAATTGGAGAAAGCAAGTGAATTGCTATGGTCTCCTGATCCGGAGGTAAGAGGCTGGGCACTAAGGCAACCCAAGTCTTCAGAGTCAGGCTTCTGACTGCAGAATTCTCTACATTACCGTGAGGAGCGCATCTCCTTCGCGTCAGCCTCCTGCCCACATCTTCCCAGCCCCGTCCGCTGCTGGGGTCGCGTCGTGCCATGCCGAGACGAACTGGCAGGTAGCTCCTTCGGCGGACGCACGGAGACGAACGCGAGCCTTTGGGCGGTCGGAGCTGCTCCGTCGCCGGCCAGCGATCAGAATCCATCCCGCTGACGTTCAAGCCCGTTGTCGGGAGCCACCTGGCGGCCGCTTTTATAGTGTCCCTTCCCTCCTGAGGTTTGGCGAACTTGGCGAGGGATGTGATTCGCCCGCCAGGCGCGGGCCAGAGTTCCGGGAGGCCGGCGACGCTGGCGGCGACCGTCCCGCTGGTGCGGAGCGGTGGGCGAGGCCTGCTCTCACCGGAGATTGAATGTGGAGCGCCGTGTGTTGTGCGGCCGCCGCTGAGCTCCTTGGGAGGGTTAGGGGGAGGTCTGCGCCGGTCGACCAGCACTCCCTGGTGTCCCTTGGCCCGCGGAGACACCCCCCGCCCCCCACACACACGTCCTGCTACGCGTGACCAGGAGAGGATGTCCGTGCCCGACGTCGTACTCCGTGTGTCATGATGCGTCGGTGCGTCCTCGCCGCCTTGGGGGCCCGGGTCATGCCGGTGCAGTCGTGGCGGTCTGGCTGCGCAACAGGGGCCACTTCAGTTGCTCCGGGTCCCAGGCGAGGCGGTCACGGGGGCGGAACTTGCACCGAGGCAGGGGCATGGGATGCCTGTCAACAGACCGCATCCACCCGGCAGGTTAAACGGGCGTCTATGCAGGGAGCTCCCGTCCCAACTTCCTGGTAGCCTCGTCAGCGTGGCGCTTGCGTTTCGAACCTGTTCAGGTCCGCTCACCGAGGTGTGTCGAGGGCAAGCGTGTAGGGCGCTCGTGGAGGGGCGGCAGTTCCTCCTAGGCTTCGGTGGTCCTAAGTCGTAGACGTTTCTCTTTGGGAAACAGGGAACGCCCGGGGCACACGTGATAGTTGTGAGGAGACACGAGCCTGGCCGCGGTCCTGCAAGGGCGCGGTCGTCAGTAGCTTCACTGAAGAAGCTCTGCAGACAGTGAACGGCCTAGAGACGCGCGTGCGGAGGGCAGGACCCCCCCAGAGCAAGAAATGGGAACGATGGTGTCCTGTTTCGAGGACGGGTGTCAGCGGCGTGGCGGTGCGCCTTCGCTCGTGTGCCCTCTGAATACTTCCCGTGGAAGTTCACACCAGTTGCACGTCACTTGGCGTGTGCGGCGGCAAGGTCGACCAGATGGGCAGATTTCGGTATTGGGGCGAGGGGAAAATTTCATGAATTGAGGCTCTTTTGGTTGTGAGAGTCACTACAATGTGAACAGTAGTGAAAAAAGAAACCTTAAGATTTACAATAAATCGACACTACTCTAAGAATTACTATAAAAACATACTATGCAACTTGCAGGTATTCTTGCATCTGGTAAGCCATTTCTTTCTTAAAAGGGCCGTATTGCATCATGAAACATATAAGTAAGTGCATTTTTAGATTTTGATGTTGTATTTAGGAATATATTTAATTTCGAATGTACCAATAGTGTATATAATCGCATGGGGACTATATACACTAAAGAACACACCGGGAAATTCTGGATTTTATGGTAAATGTGTTCTTTTGGGTTGCTTTGGGTTCTCAAAAAAAAAATTAGAAAGAAATCAAGAGCCCAATATAAAGAGCAAGATAGCAACCCTCTTGTCTGTTATCCTTTAAAGGGGTAACCCCTTGAATTTTGAATAAAATCGATGATGGAAGGAGTTTTAACAGGCACGTACACTGGAATTTTTATCCTTATAAAAATCGTTACTGGGCTTCCCTGGTGGCGCAGTGGTTGAGAGTCTGCCTGCCGATGCAGGGGACACGGGTTCGTGCCCCGGTCCGGGAGGATCCCCCATGCCGTGGAGCAGCTGGGCCCGTGAGCCATGGCCGCCGAGCCTGCGCGTCTGGGGCCTGTGCTCCGCAACGGGAGAGGCCACAACAGTGAGAGGCCCGCGTACAGGAATAAAAAGAACAGTCGTTACTAATTTTCAAACATATAGGCTTGAATGCTAACAAATTTTAAAGTACTTATTTTGCAATATAGAGAAGAGCAAAGCTTCATCTTAAGACAGGAAATCTAGCTTTGCTCTCCCCAATTCATGCAGACAAAGTTTTCCAAAATTGAGAGTTTTGGAAAATACTTTTACTAACCAGTCTTTCTAAAAATATATTACTTCTCAAAATTCCAGAACTGAGACTGCTTTAAATGTCAATTTTATTTTAGGTACAGCCAACTTTCTATTGTAGACTAGTAGTGGCCTTTGGTAACTATACAATGTATGAACGTGTCTTTTTTTCTTAATGTCAGAAATATTATTTTGCAATTTATTCTTATTACCTGCCTTAGACTATAGAGTTCTATGAAGAGAAAGGCATTGTGTTATTTACAGTTGAATCAACATAACAGTCCAGGTTCTGAAATGTTGGAAGTTCTCATTAAATATTTCACAATAGAAAAATTTATAAATGAATGAACAAGGTGATTTAGCTTATGTTTCTCCTGCATGAATCCTTTATGCTAATAATTCCTGAATCGTATTTTCCCTTTATGATCAGATAGTTGTTACAGTGTCCCTCCCTTGCCTGGGGGGGTGTGTGTGTGCACTCAGATGCACGTACACACAGTAATGTTGCAGCTAAAGTCATGGGTTTAAAAACATATATTTTTAAGATTTTTTTTTTTTGGATGTGGACCATGTTAAAAGACTTTTATTGAATTTGTTACAATATTGTTACTGTTTTATGTTTTGGTGTTTTGGTTGCAAGCCATGTGAGATCTTAGCTCCCCGACCAGGGATTGAACCCGCCCTCCCTGCATTGGAAGGTGAGGTCTTAACCTCTAGAATGCTAGGAAAGTCCCCGTGATGGCCTTTATAGGCCCTAGAATACCATTTCTCAACCCATTAGACTTCAATGGGCCCCAGGGTTACAACGAATGTTTTGGCCAGCAAAGAAAAAGAAAGGGAACGGAAAAGGGGCCAGAACTCATCATGCGGCCTGTGCGCTCTCTCTAGCTAGCCTTCTTGAAGGTTTAACTGACAAAATAGACACTGTCTCTATGGTGATCTTTCTCCCGCAACATTTTTTAGTACCATTTTTCGACATCAAAGAGTAAAGCTTTAAAGGTAGACTCACCAGTGGCTCTCTGCGGGATCTCCTTTGTGTTTCTATGATGTAGTATATGCCACCCCTTATCGTTCTAATACATTCTTAAAGTAGAACTCTTTTTATGTCTGCAAAGATCTTTCACCTTATCAGTCCTGAAGATAACCTTCTGTTCTTCTTGGACAAAAAAAAAAAAAAAAAATAGAAACCCTGGGCTACAAAATGCTAAGTAGGGATTAAACCACCTCTGACTCTGAATTCTTGAGTTCTTCCTGTCCATGAACCCACAATTACTCACCTTTCTTTAAATATAATTAATGTATATGTTTTTAAAAAGTCATATGGGAAATAGTAAATGAAAGTTAAGTAATAGAATTAATTGAAGCAGCAGAGGTTAATCACAAAGTATGTGTGTATTTATCCTTGAAGCCGTTCATCCCGAACGTGTATACAAATATTTGGACGCTCATGGAAGGGTAAAGACGTATCATACTATATTTTACATTTTCTGTTAACATTCATCGTTGTTTTCCGATTGATCCCAGTCTGTGTAATTATGATTATAATGTTATAATGAAAGAATGTATCTAATTGATCAACAGTGACAGAGTATTAACAGAAAACGGGCCCACGCTTACTCACCACAATATTTCATCATTTTGAAGGACACATACTCACTCAGTAGTGCTTATATATTTGCAAATACTGGTCTACTGAAGCAGGTTGGCTTCGTTTCTCCTTACTTGACGCTGAGTATGGCTTTCAGCACTTCTCAAAACCCTTCACTCTCAACATATTGATATTGTATATTTAAAAAGAAGACAAGGGCTGAAGGACTTAATTATTGACTCACTTGCATGCTAACACATTCTTTATAGACTATTTTCCCAGTAAGAGTTTTCTGATGTGAATAGCAAGTGAAAGATTTTCCACATCATCTTTAGAATGGGCATCTCCTCAGCGTGAGCCCTTTCTTGTTCAGTCAGGAATATGGAACCACTGAAGAATGTCCTTCCTTCATGACACTGAGACTACTTTTTCAGTGTGAGCCCTGTCATGTCTCATGAGTCCAGGTCTAATGGAACTCGAGCATTCATTTCATCCGATTTCTTCTACAGCAGTGATTAGATGGTGTACCCCAAGAGGGCTCTCCTTGTAGTAAACCTTGGGCTGTCTTCTCTACTGTGTCAGGGATGCAGCCCACTCTGAGCTCTCTGTGTATCCTGAGGCTGGAGCTCCACCTGAAGGCTCTTCCACCATGATTACAGGCTCCGGGTTTCTCTCCACATGACTTTCCTGGTGAGTTAAAAGGGATAATTTCTGGCTGAAGGCTCAATATCATTGATTAGAGACACAGGTTTTCTACTCGGTATGAATTCTCTGGCGTTTATAAAAGCGGGAGCTCTGGGTAAAGGCTGCACCACCTGGATTCCAGACATAGGGTGTCTCTCCTGTGAGTTTTCTAGTGCGTATAAGCGTGAGAGCTGCGTTTCAAGGCTTTTCCACACTCACTGCCTTTGTAGGGTTTCTCATCAGTGTGAATTCTCACCCATGACTAAGGTTATGGCTTCGACTAAGTGCTTTCTCACATAAATGATATTCATTGTGGTTTCTCTCCTGTGTGACTGTGCTCATGACATTGAAGGGTTGCATGGTCACCGAAAGCTCCTCCACAGTCATTCCAAGCATAGGGCTTCTCCCCCGTTTGAGTTTACTGGTGTGAATAAGTGTCAGCTCTCTGGCTGCAGTACCTTTATAAGGTTCGTCTCCTCCAGTGCGAGCCGTTGGTGTATACATGCGAGGCTTCAGCCGAATATTTTCACACGTTCAGGACATTTGCAAGAGTCACTCCAGGGTGCACTCTCTCATGTTGTCTAAGGTTGGAGGGTGACTAAATGCCTTCCACATTCTGAGTTCTGCATGATTTCCCTCTAGTATAATTAGCTTAAGCCTCTCGCATTCGGGCTGAAAGTGCAACACACGTGGAGTTAAGGTTGCTGTATGCGAAATGTCCTCATGTCCGTGGCATTCTGTGAGCTCTTCTCCAGCATGAAATCCCTGCTGTTGACAAGGAAAGAGAGGCTGTTAAAGATTACTCACATCATACTCATTCAGTCATTTCCCGACATGTGAATTCTAGGCGGCGCCCTCCGTGATGGTCTTCATTCAAAATCTCCGCATACTCGTTACTTTCACAGGTAATGTTACTTTGCTGAATTCCCACAGATTTTCTGTCTGGTAAACCCTCACTGGTCATAGCCTTCTGATTAAGTTTTAGGTCTTCTTTATGTTTCCAACACCATATCCATGAGCTCTGTTTAATCAATTACATTTTCATTGACGCTCAGGTCAGAGTTTGACATGTAATGTCAAATGACATGGGTCCTCAGATTAAATGGATAGAAAATCTCCTGGCCACAGGTCCAAGGCCATGGAGGGCAGAGCTAGGGTGGAGGCTCTGATGTTGCTGATTCCCACGTGGGGAGGAACCAAGGTGACTGAGGACAATTGCATCCGGGGAAGCGGTGGGGGCGGGGGGCAACAGGGAAGGTGGGGCGCTAAAGACCTGGAATGGGTGTTGTTGAACAAATGACGGTTCCTTTCACCAAGAATTATTAAATAAGAACTTTGGAAGAGGTGTCCTTGCTGTGGAGACAAGACTCTCCAGGAGACCATGGTAAGGGTTACCTGGGAATTAATGTGAACCCTAGGAACTGAATCTTAATAAAACAGTAACTGTGAACAGTAAGTCGAATCAAAGTGTAGCACCCGATCATTTGCATTGTTTCCTGCCAAATGGAGATATTCTGTACTCCCTACATGCCGAGGAGCCAATGCAGCCTTGCTCTTGACCATGGGAGGAAAAATCGTTCCTTCTGTCTGCGCATGCCTGTGGGTAAGCTGGCAGGGGTCACCCCCAGCTGGGTGGTTGGCGATTCACGTCTGGTGGATCTAACAATAGTTTGAAAGCCTGGCTTCTCATGGCTGCTTTCTCTTTCCTCAGATTTATCTGCTTGATTTTCGGATTGGCCCTGCCCAAGGATGCAGGGGAGGGCAGGTGGTGGCAGAGTTCCTGATAATGAAACAACAGGTGAGAAAAAAAAAACCAAAAAGACAAAAAAAACTTAGTTTGATTCCTGAATTGATCCGTCTTTTGCCAAATGGTCAGGTTTCTACTTTGGGTCCGGATCTTCTAAGTGCACCCAGGAAATAGTAACTCCAGTTACGTGCACCACCCTGTTAAGGATACAGCAGGTCAGGGACCAATGTAGAAACACTCTCTTTCCCGACATTTACGTTCACTTCTTCCAGCCTCCATTAAGGCTGTGACCTCACAGAAGACGGGAGAGGTATTTTCCTTCTCTTCTTTTAAAGGTCGTCCCTTGGGCTCCGTGGCCTCCTTCATCATGCTACTGGCTGCGGTGGACTTAGGAATGCGGTGAACACAGGGGCTAGAGAATGACTCAGAACAGAAATCTGTGGGGAGCAGGCGTTTCATCAGGTGAGTCCTGTGTCATAGGTGCTGTGGTGAGCGGGGGTTTGGTGAGAGAGAGCAATAAAGAATCATTTAGTTTTCCTAATTTAAAAAGCTTAACTTTTTACAGACTACTCCTAAACATTTTGACAGCTTCCAAAAGATAAACGTAAGTTCCTTAGCAAAGTTATTCACATAAGTGTTTTCCTTTGTGTTCTTAACCTTCATTCAAATTAGGAAGTTGAATGCAATGTCTGCAGATTCTTATTTTCTTAATTGTGACTGTGTATGGAGGAGAAGGGCCATAGTACACAGAACCAAATGTCGAGCGCTGGACAGCAAATGACAGTCTGGAGAGCTCCAGGACCTCACTCCCACGCAGAGACATCAGTAAAACAACCAGGACCTGCCTGAATGAGCTGGGGTTCTAGCCCAGGGAACCCCAGAAGTGGGAACAATGGGCTTTCTGATCCCACCATTGGCAGCCCTGGGAAGTGTGCCTATTAGACCCGGGGATGTGTGTGTGTGTGTGTGTGTGCGTGTGTGTGTGTGCACACGTGTGTCTGTTTCTTTTTCCTGACACCCCTGGACTTGCCGAGTGTGCGTCACTGTTGCATGAAAGCTACGGCCATGTGGTGCTAAAGTTCTAAGACCCTCTCAGTCTTGTATCTTCCTGCGTTGCATACATACAATTTCTCTAATAGGTCCAGATGCAAATGTTCAGTTGTCTCCTTGGCTCCCACCTGCAATGGCATGGGGTTGTCTTGCTTGGGAAAGCAGCTCTAGGCTCATGGAGAGAAGAGCTGCACGGGTGTAGGGTGGGCAGAGAGAATTGGAGAAACCAAGTGAATTGCTATGGTCTCCTGATCCGGAGGTAAGAGGCTGGGCACTAAGGCAACCCAAGTCTTCAGAGTCAGGCTTCTGACTGCAGAATTCTCTACATTACCGTGAGGAGCGCATCTCCTTCGCGTCAGCCTCCTGCCCACATCTTCCCAGCCCCGTCCGCTGCTGGGGTCGCGTCGTGCCATGCCGAGCCGAACTGGCAGGTAGCTCCTTCGGCGGACGCACGGAGACGAACGCGAGCCTTTGGGCGGTCGGAGCTGCTCCGTCGCCGGCCAGCGATCAGAATCCATCCCGCTGACGTTCAAGCCCGTTGTCGGGAGCCACCTGGCGGCCGCTTTTATAGTGTCCCTTCCCTCCTGAGCTTTGGCGAACTTGGCGAGGGATGTGATTCGCCCGCCAGGCGCGGGCCAGAGTTCCGGGATGCCGTCGACGCTGGCGGCGACCGTCCCGCTGGTGCGGAGCGGTGGGCGAGGCCTGCTCTCACCGGAGATTGAATGTGGAGCGCCGTGTGTTGTGGGGCCGCCGCTGAGCTCCTTGGGAGGGTTAGGCGGAGGTCTGCGCCGGTCGACCAGCACTCCCTGGTGTCCCTTGGCCCGCGGAGACACCCCCCGCCCCACACACACACGTCCTGCTACGCGTGACCAGGAGAGGATGTCCGTGCCCGACGTCGTACTCCGTGTGTCACGATGCGTCGGTGCGTCCTCGCCGCCTTGGGGGCCCGGGTCATGCCGGTGCAGTCGTGGCGGCCTGGCTGCGCAACAGGGGCCACTTCAGTTGCTCCGGGTCCCAGGCGAGGCGGTCACGGGGGCGGAACTTGCACCGAGGCAGGGGCATGGGATGCCTGTCAACAGACCGCATCCACCCGGCAGGTTAAACGGGCGTCTATGCAGGGAGCTCCCGTCCCAACTTCCTGGTAGCCTCGTCAGCGTGGCGCTTGCGTTTCGAACCTGTTCAGGTCCGCTCACCGAGGTGTGTCGAGGGCAAGCGTGTAGGGCGCTCGTGGAGGGGCGGCAGTTCCTCCTAGGCTTCGGTGGTCCTAAGTCGTAGACGTTTCTCTTTGGGAAACAGGGAACGCCCGGGGCACACGTGATAGTCGTGAGGAGACACGAGCCTGGCCGCGGTCCTGCAAGGGCGCGGTCGTCAGTAGCTTCACTGAAGAAGCTCTGCAGACAGTGAACGGCCTAGAGACGCGCGTGCGGAGGGCAGGACCCCCCCAGAGCAAGAAATGGGAACGATGGTGTCCTGTTTCGAGGACGGGTGTCAGCGGCGTGGCGGTGCGCCTTCGCTCGTGTGCCCTCTGAATACTTCCCGTGGAAGTTCACACCAGTTGCACGTCACTTGGCGTGTACGGCGGCAAGGTCGACCAGATGGGCAGATTTCGGTATTGGGGCGAGGGGAAAATTTCATGAATTGAGGCTCTTTTGGTTGTGAGAGTCACTACAATGTGAACAGTAGTGAAAAAAGAAACCTTAAGATTTACAATAAATCGACACTACTCTAAGAATTACTATAAAAACATACTATGCAACTTGCAGGTATTCTTGCATCTGGTAAGCCATTTCTTTCTTAAAAGGGCCGTATTGCATCATGAAACATATAAGTAAGTGCATTTTTAGATTTTGATGTTGTATTTAGGAATATATTTAATTTCGAATGTACCAATAGTGTATATAATCGCATGGGGACTATATACACTAAAGAACACACCGGGAAATTCTGGATTTTATGGTAAATGTGTTCTTTTGGGTTGCTTTGGGTTCTCAAAAAAAAAATTAGAAAGAAATCAAGAGCCCAATATAAAGAGCAAGATAGCAACCCTCTTGTCTGTTATCCTTTAAAGGGGTAACCCCATGAATTTTGAATAAAATCGATGATGGAAGGAGTTTTAACAGGCACGTACACTGGAATATTTATCCTTATAAAAATCGTTACTGGGCTTCCCTGGTGGCGCAGTGGTTGAGAGTCTGCCTGCCGATGCAGGGGACACGGGTTCGTGCCCCGGTCCGGGAGGATCCCCCATGCCGTGGAGCAGCTGGGCCCGTGAGCCATGGCCGCCGAGCCTGCGCGTCTGGGGCCTGTGCTCCGCAACGGGAGAGGCCACAACAGTGAGAGGCCCGCGTACAGGAAAAAAAAGAACAGTCGTTACTAATTTTCAAACATATAGGCTTGAATGCTAACAAATTTTAAAGTACTTATTTTGCAATATAGAGAAGAGCAAAGCTTCATCTTAAGACAGGAAATCTAGCTTTGCTCTCCCCAATTCATGCAGACAAAGTTTTCCAAAATTGAGAGTTTTGGAAAATAATTTTACTAACCAGTCTTTCTAAAAATATATTACTTTTCAAAATTCCAGAACTGAGACTGCTTTAAATGTCAATTTTATTTTAGGTACAGCCAACTTTCTACTGTAGACTAGTAGTGGCATTTGGTAACTATACAATGTATGAACGTGTCTTTTTCTCTTAATGACAGAAATATTATTTTGCAATTTATTCTTATTACCTGCCTTAGACTATAGAGTTCTATGAAGAGAAAGGCATTGTGTTATTTACAGTTGAATCAACATAACAGTCCAGGTTCTGAAATGTTGGAAGTTCTCATTAAATATTTCACAATAGAAAAATTTATAAATGAATGAACAAGGTGATTTAGCTTATGTTTCTCCTGCATGAATCCTTTATGCTAATAATTCCTGAATCGTATTTTCCCTTTATGATCAGATAGTTGTTACAGTGTCCCTCCCTTGCCTGGGGGTGTGTGTGTGTGCACTCAGATGCACGTACACACAGTAATGTTGCAGCTAACGTCATGGGTTTAAAAACATATATTTTTAAGATTTTTTTTTTTGGATGTGGACCATGTTAAAAGACTTTTATTGAATTTGTTACAATATTGTTACTGTTTTATGTTTTGGTGTTTTGGTTGCAAGCCATGTGAGATCTTAGCTCCCCGACCAGGGATTGAACCCGCCCTCCCTGCATTGGAAGGTGAGGTCTTAACCTCTAGAATGCTAGGAAAGTCCCCGTGATGGCCTTTATAGGCCCTAGAATACCATTTCTCAACCCATTAGACTTCAATGGGCCCCAGGGGTACAACGAATGTTTTGGCCAGCAAAGAAAAAGAAAGGGAACGGAAAAGGGGCCAGAACTCATCATGCGGCCTGTGCGCTCTCTCTAGCTAGCCTTCTTGAAGGTTTAACTGACAAAATAGACACTGTCTCTATGGTGATCTTTCTCCCGCAACATTTTTTAGTACCATTTTTCGACGTCAAAGAGTAAAGCTTTAAAGGTAGACTCACCAATGGCTCTCTGCGGGATCTCCTTTGTGTTTCTATGATGTAGTATATGCCACCCCTTATCGTTCTAATACATTCTTAAAGTAGAACTCTTTTTATGTCTGCAAAGATCTTTCACCTTCTCAGTCCTGAAGATATCTATCTGTTCTTCTTGGACAAAAAAAAAAAAAAAAAATAGAAACCCTGGGCTACAAAATGCTAAGTAGGGATTAAACCACCTCTGACTCTGAATTCTTGAGTTCTTCCTGTCCATGAACCCACAATTACTCACCTTTCTTTAAATATAATTAATGTATATGTTTTTAAAAAGTCATATGGGAAATAGTAAATGAAAGTTAAGTAATAGAATTAATTGAAGCAGCAGAGGTTAATCACAAAGTATGTGTGTATTTATCCTTGAAGCCGTTCATCCCGAACGTGTATACAAATATTTGGACGCTCATGGAAGGGTAAAGACGTATCATACTATATTTTACATTTTCTGTTAACATTCATCGTTGTTTTCCGATTGATCCCAGTCTGTGTAATTATGATTATAATGTTATAAAGAAAGAATGTATCTAATTGATCAACAGTGACAGAGTATTAACAGAAAGCGGGCCCACGCTTACTCACCACAATATTTCATCATTTTGAAGGACACATACTCACTCAGTAGTGCTTATATATTTGCAAATACTGATCTACTGAAGCAGGTTGGCTTCGTTTCTCCTTACTTGACGCTGAGTATGGCTTTCAGCACTTCTCAAAACCCTTCACTCTCAACATATTGATATTGTATATTTAAAAAGAAGACAAGGGCTGAAGGACTTAATTATTGACTCACTTGCATGCTAACACATTCTTTATAGACTATTTTCCCAGTAAGAGTTTTCTGATGTGAATAGCGAGTGAAAGATTTTCCACATCATCTTTAGAATGGGCATCTCCTCAGCGTGAGCCCTTTCTTGTTCAGTCAGGAATATGGAACCACTGAAGAATGTCCTTCCTTCATGACACTGAGACTACTTTTTCAGTGTGAGCCCTGTCATGTCTCATGAGTCCAGGTCTAATGGAACTCGAGCATTCATTTCATCCGATTTCTTCTACAGCAGTGATTAGATGGTGTACCCCAAGAGGGCTCTCCTTGTAGTAAACCTTGGGCTGTCTTCTCTACTGTGTCAGGGATGCAGCCCACTCTGAGCTCTCTGTGTATCCTGAGGCTGGAGCTCCACCTGAAGGCTCTTCCACCATGATTACAGGCTCCGGGTTTCTCTCCACATGACTTTCCTGGTGAGTTAAAAGGGATAATTTCTGGCTGAAGGCTCAATATCATTGATTAGAGACACAGGGTTTCTACTCGGTATGAATTCTCTGGCGTTTATAAAAGCGGGAGCTCTGGGTAAAGGCTGCACCACCTGGATTCCAGACATAGGGTGTCTCTCCTCTGAGTTTTCTAGTGCGTATAAGCGTGAGAGCTGCGTTTCAAGGCTTTTCCACACTCACTGCCTTTGTAGGGTTTCTCATCAGTGTGAATTCTCACCCATGACTAAGGTTATGGCTTCGACTAAGTGCTTTCTCACCTAAATGATATTCATTGTGGTTTCTCTCCTGTGTGACTGTGCTCATGACATTGAAGGGTTGCATGGTCACCGGAAGCTCCTCCACAGTCATTCCAAGCATAGGGCTTCTCCCCCGTTTGAGTTTACTGGTGTGAATAAGTGTCAGCTCTCTGGCTGCAGTACCTTTATAAGGTTCGTCTCCTCCAGTGCGAGCCGTTGGTGTATACATGCGAGGCTTCAGCCGAATATTTTCACACGTTCAGGACATTTGCAAGAGTCACTCCAGGGTGCACTCTCTCATGTTGTCTAAGGTTGGAGGGTGACTAAATGCCTTCCACATTCTGAGTTCTGCATGATTTCCCTCTAGTATAATTAGCTTAAGCCTCTCGCATTCGGGCTGAAAGTGCAACACACGTGGAGTTAAGGTTGCTGTATGCGAAATGTCCTCATATCCGTGGCATTCTGTGAGCTCTTCTCCAGCATGAAATCCCTGCTGTTGACAAGGAAAGAGAGGCTGTTAAAGATTACTCACATCATACTCATTCAGTCATTTCCCGACATGTGAATTCTAGGCGGCGCCCTCCGTGATGGTCTTCATTCAAAATCTCCGCATACTCGTTACTTTCACAGGTAATGTTACTTTGCTGAATTCCCACAGATTTTCTGTCTGGTAAACCCTCACTGGTCATAGCCTTCTGATTAAGTTTTAGGTCTTCTTTATGTTTCCAACACCATATCCATGAGCTCTGTTTAATCAATTACATTTTCATTGACGCTCAGGTCAGAGTTTGACATGTAATGTCAAATGACATGGGTCCTCAGATTAAATGGATAGAAAATCTCCTGGCCACAGGTCCAAGGCCATGGAGGGCAGAGCTAGGGTGGAGGCTCTGATGTTGCTGATTCCCACGTGGGGAGGAACCAAGGTGACTGAGGACAATTGCATCCGGGGCAGCGGTGGGGGCGGGGGGCAACAGGGAAGGTGGGGCGCTAAAGACCTGGAATGGGTGTTGTTGAACAAATGACGGTTCCTTTCACCAAGAATTATTAAATAAGAACTTTGGAAGAGGTGTCCTTGCTGTGGAGACAAGACTCTCCAGGAGACCATGGTAAGGGTTACCTGGGAATTAATGTGAACCCTAGGAACTGAATCTTAATAAAACAGTAACTGTGAACAGTAAGTCGAATCAAAGTGTAGCACCCGATCATTTGCATTGTTTCCTGCCAAATGGAGATATTCTGTACTCCCTACATGCCGAGGAGCCAATGCAGCCTTGCTCTTGACCATGGGAGGAAAAATCGTTCCTTCTGTCTGCGCATGCCTGTGGGTAAGCTGGCAGGGGTCACCCCCAGCTGGGTGGTTGGCGATTCACGTCTGGTGGATCTAACAATAGTTTGAAAGCCTGGCTTCTCATGGCTGCTTTCTCTTTCCTCAGATTTATCTGCTTGATTTTCGGATTGGCCCTGCCCAAGGATGCAGGGGAGGGCAGGTGGTGGCAGAGTTCCTGATAATGAAACAACAGGTGAGAAAAAAAAAACCAAAAAGACAAAAAAAACTTAGTTTGATTCCTGAATTGATCCGTCTTTTGCCAAATGGTCAGGTTTCTACTTTGGGTCCGGATCTTCTAAGTGCACCCAGGAAATAGTAACTCCAGTTACGTGCACCACCCTGTTAAGGATACAGCAGGTCAGGGACCAATGTAGAAACACTCTCTTTCCCGACATTTACGTTCACTTCTTCCAGCCTCCATTAAGGCTGTGACCTCACAGAAGACGGGAGAGGTATTTTCCTTCTCTTCTTTTAAAGGTCGTCCCTTGGGCTCCGTGGCCTCCTTCATCATGCTACTGGCTGCGGTGGACTTAGGAATGCGGTGAACACAGGGGCTAGAGAATGACTCAGAACAGAAATCTGTGGGGAGCAGGCGTTTCATCAGGTGAGTCCTGTGTCATAGGTGCTGTGGTGAGCGGGGGTTTGGTGAGAGAGAGCAATAAAGAATCATTTAGTTTTCCTAATTTAAAAAGCTTAACTTTTTACAGACTACTCCTAAACATTTTGACAGCTTCCAAAAGATAAACGTAAGTTCCTTAGCAAAGTTATTCACATAAGTGTTTTCCTTTGTGTTCTTAACCTTCATTCAAATTAGGAAGTTGAATGCAATGTCTGCAGATTCTTATTTTCTTAATTGTGACTGTGTATGGAGGAGAAGGGCCATAGTACACAGAAGCAAATGTCGAGCGCTGGACAGCAAATGACAGTCTGGATAGCTCCAGGACCTCACTCCCACGCAGAGACATCAGTAAAACAACCAGGACCTGCCTGAATGAGCTGGGGTTCTAGCCCAGGGAACCCCAGAAGTGGGAACAATGGGCTTTCTGATCCCACCATTGGCAGCCCTGGGAAGTGTGCCTATTAGACCCGGGGATGTGTGTGTGTGTGTGTGTGCGTGTGTGTGTGCGCACACGTGTGTCTGTTTCTTTTTCCTGACACCCCTGGACTTGCCGAGTGTGCGTCACTGTTGCATGAAAGCTACGGCCATGTGGTGCTAAAGTTCTAAGACCCTCTCAGTCTTGTATCTTCCTGCGTTGCATACATACAATTTCTCTAATAGGTCCAGATGCAAATGTTCAGTTGTCTCCTTGGCTCCCACCTGCAATGGCATGGGGTTGTCTTGCTTGGGAAAGCAGCTCTAGGCTCATGGAGAGAAGAGCTGCACGGGTGTAGGGTGGGCAGAGAGAATTGGAGAAAGCAAGTGAATTGCTATGGTCTCCTGATCCGGAGGTAAGAGGCTGGGCACTAAGGCAACCCAAGTCTTCAGAGTCAGGCTTCTGACTGCAGAATTCTCTACATTACCGTGAGGAGCGCATCTCCTTCGCGTCAGCCTCCTGCCCACATCTTCCCAGCCCCGTCCGCTGCTGGGGTCGCGTCGTGCCATGCCGAGCCGAACTGGCAGGTAGCTCCTTCGGCGGACGCACGGAGACGAACGCGAGCCTTTGGGCGGTCGGAGCTGCTCCGTCGCCGGCCAGCGATCAGAATCCATCCCGCTGACGTTCAAGCCCGTTGTCGGGAGCCACCTGGCGGCCGCTTTTATAGTGTCCCTTCCCTCCTGAGGTTTGGCGAACTTGGCGAGGGATGTGATTCGCCCGCCAGGCGCGGGCCAGAGTTCCGGGAGGCCGGCGACGCTGGCGGCGACCGTCCCGCTGGTGCGGAGCGGTGGGCGAGGCCTGCTCTCACCGGAGATTGAATGTGGAGCGCCGTGTGTTGTGCGGCCGCCGCTGAGCTCCTTGGGAGGGTTAGGGGGAGGTCTGCGCCGGTCGACCAGCACTCCCTGGTGTCCCTTGGCCCGCGGAGACACCCCCCGCCCCCCACACACACGTCCTGCTACGCGTGACCAGGAGAGGATGTCCGTGCCCGACGTCGTACTCCGTGTGTCATGATGCGTCGGTGCGTCCTCGCCGCCTTGGGGGCCCGGGTCATGCCGGTGCAGTCGTGGCGGTCTGGCTGCGCAACAGGGGCCACTTCAGTTGCTCCGGGTCCCAGGCGAGGCGGTCACGGGGGCGGAACTTGCACCGAGGCAGGGGCATGGGATGCCTGTCAACAGACCGCATCCACCCGGCAGGTTAAACGGGCGTCTATGCAGGGAGCTCCCGTCCCAACTTCCTGGTAGCCTCGTCAGCGTGGCGCTTGCGTTTCGAACCTGTTCAGGTCCGCTCACCGAGGTGTGTCGAGGGCAAGCGTGTAGGGCGCTCGTGGAGGGGCGGCAGTTCCTCCTAGGCTTCGGTGGTCCTAAGTCGTAGACGTTTCTCTTTGGGAAACAGGGAACGCCCGGGGCACACGTGATAGTTGTGAGGAGACACGAGCCTGGCCGCGGTCCTGCAAGGGCGCGGTCGTCAGTAGCTTCACTGAAGAAGCTCTGCAGACAGTGAACGGCCTAGAGACGCGCGTGCGGAGGGCAGGACCCCCCCAGAGCAAGAAATGGGAACGATGGTGTCCTGTTTCGAGGACGGGTGTCAGCGGCGTGGCGGTGCGCCTTCGCTCGTGTGCCCTCTGAATACTTCCCGTGGAAGTTCACACCAGTTGCACGTCACTTGGCGTGTGCGGCGGCAAGGTCGACCAGATGGGCAGATTTCGGTATTGGGGCGAGGGGAAAATTTCATGAATTGAGGCTCTTTTGGTTGTGAGAGTCACTACAATGTGAACAGTAGTGAAAAAAGAAACCTTAAGATTTACAATAAATCGACACTACTCTAAGAATTACTATAAAAACATACTATGCAACTTGCAGGTATTCTTGCATCTGGTAAGCCATTTCTTTCTTAAAAGGGCCGTATTGCATCATGAAACATATAAGTAAGTGCATTTTTAGATTTTGATGTTGTATTTAGGAATATATTTAATTTCGAATGTACCAATAGTGTATATAATCGCATGGGGACTATATACACTAAAGAACACACCGGGAAATTCTGGATTTTATGGTAAATGTGTTCTTTTGGGTTGCTTTGGGTTCTCAAAAAAAAAATTAGAAAGAAATCAAGAGCCCAATATAAAGAGCAAGATAGCAACCCTCTTGTCTGTTATCCTTTAAAGGGGTAACCCCTTGAATTTTGAATAAAATCGATGATGGAAGGAGTTTTAACAGGCACGTACACTGGAATTTTTATCCTTATAAAAATCGTTACTGGGCTTCCCTGGTGGCGCAGTGGTTGAGAGTCTGCCTGCCGATGCAGGGGACACGGGTTCGTGCCCCGGTCCGGGAGGATCCCCCATGCCGTGGAGCAGCTGGGCCCGTGAGCCATGGCCGCCGAGCCTGCGCGTCTGGGGCCTGTGCTCCGCAACGGGAGAGGCCACAACAGTGAGAGGCCCGCGTACAGGAATAAAAAGAACAGTCGTTACTAATTTTCAAACATATAGGCTTGAATGCTAACAAATTTTAAAGTACTTATTTTGCAATATAGAGAAGAGCAAAGCTTCATCTTAAGACAGGAAATCTAGCTTTGCTCTCCCCAATTCATGCAGACAAAGTTTTCCAAAATTGAGAGTTTTGGAAAATACTTTTACTAACCAGTCTTTCTAAAAATATATTACTTCTCAAAATTCCAGAACTGAGACTGCTTTAAATGTCAATTTTATTTTAGGTACAGCCAACTTTCTATTGTAGACTAGTAGTGGCCTTTGGTAACTATACAATGTATGAACGTGTCTTTTTTTCTTAATGTCAGAAATATTATTTTGCAATTTATTCTTATTACCTGCCTTAGACTATAGAGTTCTATGAAGAGAAAGGCATTGTGTTATTTACAGTTGAATCAACATAACAGTCCAGGTTCTGAAATGTTGGAAGTTCTCATTAAATATTTCACAATAGAAAAATTTATAAATGAATGAACAAGGTGATTTAGCTTATGTTTCTCCTGCATGAATCCTTTATGCTAATAATTCCTGAATCGTATTTTCCCTTTATGATCAGATAGTTGTTACAGTGTCCCTCCCTTGCCTGGGGGGGTGTGTGTGTGCACTCAGATGCACGTACACACAGTAATGTTGCAGCTAAAGTCATGGGTTTAAAAACATATATTTTTAAGATTTTTTTTTTTTGGATGTGGACCATGTTAAAAGACTTTTATTGAATTTGTTACAATATTGTTACTGTTTTATGTTTTGGTGTTTTGGTTGCAAGCCATGTGAGATCTTAGCTCCCCGACCAGGGATTGAACCCGCCCTCCCTGCATTGGAAGGTGAGGTCTTAACCTCTAGAATGCTAGGAAAGTCCCCGTGATGGCCTTTATAGGCCCTAGAATACCATTTCTCAACCCATTAGACTTCAATGGGCCCCAGGGTTACAACGAATGTTTTGGCCAGCAAAGAAAAAGAAAGGGAACGGAAAAGGGGCCAGAACTCATCATGCGGCCTGTGCGCTCTCTCTAGCTAGCCTTCTTGAAGGTTTAACTGACAAAATAGACACTGTCTCTATGGTGATCTTTCTCCCGCAACATTTTTTAGTACCATTTTTCGACATCAAAGAGTAAAGCTTTAAAGGTAGACTCACCAGTGGCTCTCTGCGGGATCTCCTTTGTGTTTCTATGATGTAGTATATGCCACCCCTTATCGTTCTAATACATTCTTAAAGTAGAACTCTTTTTATGTCTGCAAAGATCTTTCACCTTCTCAGTCCTGAAGATAACCTTCTGTTCTTCTTGGACAAAAAAAAAAAAAAAAATAGAAACCCTGGGCTACAAAATGCTAAGTAGGGATTAAACCACCTCTGACTCTGAATTCTTGAGTTCTTCCTGTCCATGAACCCACAATTACTCACCTTTCTTTAAATATAATTAATGTATATGTTTTTAAAAAGTCATATGGGAAATAGTAAATGAAAGTTAAGTAATAGAATTAATTGAAGCAGCAGAGGTTAATCACAAAGTATGTGTGTATTTATCCTTGAAGCCGTTCATCCCGAACGTGTATACAAATATTTGGACGCTCATGGAAGGGTAAAGACGTATCATACTATATTTTACATTTTCTGTTAACATTCATCGTTGTTTTCCGATTGATCCCAGTCTGTGTAATTATGATTATAATGTTATAAAGAAAGAATGTATCTAATTGATCAACAGTGACAGAGTATTAACAGAAAACGGGCCCACGCTTACTCACCACAATATTTCATCATTTTGAAGGACACATACTCACTCAGTAGTGCTTATATATTTGCAAATACTGGTCTACTGAAGCAGGTTGGCTTCGTTTCTCCTTACTTGACGCTGAGTATGGCTTTCAGCACTTCTCAAAACCCTTCACTCTCAACATATTGATATTGTATATTTAAAAAGAAGACAAGGGCTGAAGGACTTAATTATTGACTCACTTGCATGCTAACACATTCTTTATAGACTATTTTCCCAGTAAGAGTTTTCTGATGTGAATAGCAAGTGAAAGATTTTCCACATCATCTTTAGAATGGGCATCTCCTCAGCGTGAGCCCTTTCTTGTTCAGTCAGGAATATGGAACCACTGAAGAATGTCCTTCCTTCATGACACTGAGACTACTTTTTCAGTGTGAGCCCTGTCATGTCTCATGAGTCCAGGTCTAATGGAACTCGAGCATTCATTTCATCCGATTTCTTCTACAGCAGTGATTAGATGGTGTACCCCAAGAGGGCTCTCCTTGTAGTAAACCTTGGGCTGTCTTCTCTACTGTGTCAGGGATGCAGCCCACTCTGAGCTCTCTGTGTATCCTGAGGCTGGAGCTCCACCTGAAGGCTCTTCCACCATGATTACAGGCTCCGGGTTTCTCTCCACATGACTTTCCTGGTGAGTTAAAAGGGATAATTTCTGGCTGAAGGCTCAATATCATTGATTAGAGACACAGGTTTTCTACTCGGTATGAATTCTCTGGCGTTTATAAAAGCGGGAGCTCTGGGTAAAGGCTGCACCACCTGGATTCCAGACATAGGGTGTCTCTCCTGTGAGTTTTCTAGTGCGTATAAGCGTGAGAGCTGCGTTTCAAGGCTTTTCCACACTCACTGCCTTTGTAGGGTTTCTCATCAGTGTGAATTCTCACCCATGACTAAGGTTATGGCTTCGACTAAGTGCTTTCTCACATAAATGATATTCATTGTGGTTTCTCTCCTGTGTGACTGTGCTCATGACATTGAAGGGTTGCATGGTCACCGAAAGCTCCTCCACAGTCATTCCAAGCATAGGGCTTCTCCCCCGTTTGAGTTTACTGGTGTGAATAAGTGTCAGCTCTCTGGCTGCAGTACCTTTATAAGGTTCGTCTCCTCCAGTGCGAGCCGTTGGTGTATACATGCGAGGCTTCAGCCGAATATTTTCACACGTTCAGGACATTTGCAAGAGTCACTCCAGGGTGCACTCTCTCATGTTGTCTAAGGTTGGAGGGTGACTAAATGCCTTCCACATTCTGAGTTCTGCATGATTTCCCTCTAGTATAATTAGCTTAAGCCTCTCGCATTCGGGCTGAAAGTGCAACACACGTGGAGTTAAGGTTGCTGTATGCGAAATGTCCTCATGTCCGTGGCATTCTGTGAGCTCTTCTCCAGCATGAAATCCCTGCTGTTGACAAGGAAAGAGAGGCTGTTAAAGATTACTCACATCATACTCATTCAGTCATTTCCCGACATGTGAATTCTAGGCGGCGCCCTCCGTGATGGTCTTCATTCAAAATCTCCGCATACTCGTTACTTTCACAGGTAATGTTACTTTGCTGAATTCCCACAGATTTTCTGTCTGGTAAACCCTCACTGGTCATAGCCTTCTGATTAAGTTTTAGGTCTTCTTTATGTTTCCAACACCATATCCATGAGCTCTGTTTAATCAATTACATTTTCATTGACGCTCAGGTCAGAGTTTGACATGTAATGTCAAATGACATGGGTCCTCAGATTAAATGGATAGAAAATCTCCTGGCCACAGGTCCAAGGCCATGGAGGGCAGAGCTAGGGTGGAGGCTCTGATGTTGCTGATTCCCACGTGGGGAGGAACCAAGGTGACTGAGGACAATTGCATCCGGGGAAGCGGTGGGGGCGGGGGGCAACAGGGAAGGTGGGGCGCTAAAGACCTGGAATGGGTGTTGTTGAACAAATGACGGTTCCTTTCACCAAGAATTATTAAATAAGAACTTTGGAAGAGGTGTCCTTGCTGTGGAGACAAGACTCTCCAGGAGACCATGGTAAGGGTTACCTGGGAATTAATGTGAACCCTAGGAACTGAATCTTAATAAAACAGTAACTGTGAACAGTAAGTCGAATCAAAGTGTAGCACCCGATCATTTGCATTGTTTCCTGCCAAATGGAGATATTCTGTACTCCCTACATGCCGAGGAGCCAATGCAGCCTTGCTCTTGACCATGGGAGGAAAAATCGTTCCTTCTGTCTGCGCATGCCTGTGGGTAAGCTGGCAGGGGTCACCCCCAGCTGGGTGGTTGGCGATTCACGTCTGGTGGATCTAACAATAGTTTGAAAGCCTGGCTTCTCATGGCTGCTTTCTCTTTCCTCAGATTTATCTGCTTGATTTTCGGATTGGCCCTGCCCAAGGATGCAGGGGAGGGCAGGTGGTGGCAGAGTTCCTGATAATGAAACAACAGGTGAGAAAAAAAAAACCAAAAAAACAAAAAAAACTTAGTTTGATTCCTGAATTGATCCGTCTTTTGCCAAATGGTCAGGTTTCTACTTTGGGTCCGGATCTTCTAAGTGCACCCAGGAAATAGTAACTCCAGTTACGTGCACCACCCTGTTAAGGATACAGCAGGTCAGGGACCAATGTAGAAACACTCTCTTTCCCGACATTTACGTTCACTTCTTCCAGCCTCCATTAAGGCTGTGACCTCACAGAAGACGGGAGAGGTATTTTCCTTCTCTTCTTTTAAAGGTCGTCCCTTGGGCTCCGTGGCCTCCTTCATCATGCTACTGGCTGCGGTGGACTTAGGAATGCGGTGAACACAGGGGCTAGAGAATGACTCAGAACAGAAATCTGTGGGGAGCAGGCGTTTCATCAGGTGAGTCCTGTGTCATAGGTGCTGTGGTGAGCGGGGGTTTGGTGAGAGAGAGCAATAAAGAATCATTTAGTTTTCCTAATTTAAAAAGCTTAACTTTTTACAGACTACTCCTAAACATTTTGACAGCTTCCAAAAGATAAACGTAAGTTCCTTAGCAAAGTTATTCACATAAGTGTTTTCCTTTGTGTTCTTAACCTTCATTCAAATTAGGAAGTTGAATGCAATGTCTGCAGATTCTCATTTTCTTAATTGTGACTGTGTATGGAGGAGAAGGGCCATAGTACACAGAACCAAATGTCGAGCGCTGGACAGCAAATGACAGTCTGGAGAGCTCCAGGACCTCACTCCCACGCAGAGACATCAGTAAAACAACCAGGACCTGCCTGAATGAGCTGGGGTTCTAGCCCAGGGAACCCCAGAAGTGGGAACAATGGGCTTTCTGATCCCACCATTGGCAGCCCTGGGAAGTGTGCCTATTAGACCCGGGGATGTGTGTGTGTGTGTGTGCGTGTGTGTGTGCGCACACGTGTGTCTGTTTCTTTTTCCTGACACCCCTGGACTTGCCGAGTGTGCGTCACTGTTGCATGAAAGCTACGGCCATGTGGTGCTAAAGTTCTAAGACCCTCTCAGTCTTGTATCTTCCTGCGTTGCATACATACAATTTCTCTAATAGGTCCAGATGCAAATGTTCAGTTGTCTCCTTGGCTCCCACCTGCAATGGCATGGGGTTGTCTTGCTTGGGAAAGCAGCTCTAGGCTCATGGAGAGAAGAGCTGCACGGGTGTAGGGTGGGCAGAGAGAATTGGAGAAAGCAAGTGAATTGCTATGGTCTCCTGATCCGGAGGTAAGAGGCTGGGCACTAAGGCAACCCAAGTCTTCAGAGTCAGGCTTCTGACTGCAGAATTCTCTACATTACCGTGAGGAGCGCATCTCCTTCGCGTCAGCCTCCTGCCCACATCTTCCCAGCCCCGTCCGCTGCTGGGGTCGCGTCGTGCCATGCCGAGCCGAACTGGCAGGTAGCTCCTTCGGCGGACGCACGGAGACGAACGCGAGCCTTTGGGCGGTCGGAGCTGCTCCGTCGCCGGCCAGCGATCAGAATCCATCCCGCTGACGTTCAAGCCCGTTGTCGGGAGCCACCTGGCGGCCGCTTTTATAGTGTCCCTTCCCTCCTGAGCTTTGGCGAACTTGGCGAGGGATGTGATTCGCCCGCCAGGCGCGGGCCAGAGTTCCGGGAGGCCGGCGACGCTGGCGGCGACCGTCCCGCTGGTGCGGAGCGGTGGGCGAGGCCTGCTCTCACCGGAGATTGAATGTGGAGCGCCGTGTGTTGTGGGGCCGCCGCTGAGCTCCTTGGGAGGGTTAGGGGGAGGTCTGCGCCGGTCGACCAGCACTCCCTGGTGTCCCTTGGCCCGCGGAGACACCCCCCGCCCCACACACACACGTCCTGCTACGCGTGACCAGGAGAGGATGTCCGTGCCCGACGTCGTACTCCGTGTGTCACGATGCGTCGGTGCGTCCTCGCCGCCTTGGGGGCCCGGGTCATGCCGGTGCAGTCGTGGCGGTCTGGCTGCGCAACAGGGGCCACTTCAGTTGCTCCGGGTCCCAGGCGAGGCGGTCACGGGGGCGGAACTTGCACCGAGGCAGGGGCATGGGATGCCTGTCAACAGACCGCATCCACCCGGCAGGTTAAACGGGCGTCTATGCAGGGAGCTCCCGTCCCAACTTCCTGGTAGCCTCGTCAGCGTGGCGCTTGCGTTTCGAACCTGTTCAGGTCCGCTCACCGAGGTGTGACGAGGGCAAGCGTGTAGGGCGCTCGTGGAGGGGCGGCAGTTCCTCCTAGGCTTCGGTGGTCCTAAGTCGTAGACGTTTCTCTTTGGGAAACAGGGAACGCCCGGGGCACACGTGATACTTGTGAGGAGACACGAGCCTGGCCGCGGTCCTGCAAGGGCGCGGTCGTCAGTAGCTTCACTGAAGAAGCTCTGCAGACAGTGAACGGCCTAGAGACGCGCGTGCGGAGGGCAGGACCCCCCCAGAGCAAGAAATGGGAAAGAAGGTGTCCTGTTTCGAGGACGGGTGTCAGCGGCGTGGCGGTGCGCCTTCGCTCGTGTGCCCTCTGAATACTTCCCGTGGAAGTTCACACCAGTTGCACGTCACTTGGCGTGTGCGGCGGCAAGGTCGACCAGATGGGCAGATTTCGGTATTGGGGCGAGGGGAAAATTTCATGAATTGAGGCTCTTTTGGTTGTGAGAGTCACTACAATGTGAACAGTAGTGAAAAAAGAAACCTTAAGATTTACAATAAATCGACACTACTCTAAGAATTACTATAAAAACATACTATGCAACTTGCAGGTATTCTTGCATCTGGTAAGCCATTTCTTTCTTAAAAGGGCCGTATTGCATCATGAAACATATAAGTAAGTGCATTTTTAGATTTTGATGTTGTATTTAGGAATATATTTAATTTCGAATGTACCAATAGTGTATATAATCGCATGGGGACTATATACACTAAAGAACACACCGGAAAATTCTGGATTTTATGGTAAATGTGTTCTTTTGGGTTGCTTTGGGTTCTCAAAAAAAAAATTAGAAAGAAATCAAGAGCCCAATATAAAGAGCAAGATAGCAAACCTCTTGTCTGTTATCCTTTAAAAGGGTAACCCCTTGAATTTTGAATAAAATCGATGATGGAAGGAGTTTTAACAGGCACGTACACTGGAATTTTTATCCTTATAAAAATCGTTACTGGGCTTCCCTGGTGGCGCAGTGGTTCAGAGTCTGCCTGCCGATGCAGGGGACACGGGTTCGTGCCCCGGTCCGGGAGGATCCCCCATGCCGTGGAGCAGCTGGGCCCGTGAGCCATGGCCGCCGAGCCTGCGCGTCTGGGGCCTGTGCTCCGCAACGGGAGAGGCCACGACAGTGAGAGGCCCGCGTACAGGAAAAAAAAGAACAGTCGTTACTAATTTTCAAACATATAGGCTTGAATGCTAACAAATTTTAAAGTACTTATTTTGCAATATAGAGAAGAGCAAACCTTCATCTTAAGACAGGAAATCTAGCTTTGCTCTCCCCAATTCATGCAGACAAAGTTTTCCAAAATTGAGAGTTTTGGAAAATACTTTTACTAACCAGTCTTTCTAAAAATATATTACTTTTCAAAATTCCAGAACTGAGACTGCTTTAAATGTCAATTTTATTTTAGGTACAGCCAACTTTCTATTGTAGACTAGTAGTGGCCTTTGGTAACTATACAATGTATGAACGTGTCTTTTTTTCTTAATGTCAGAAATATTATTTTGCAATTTATTCTTATTACCTGCCTTAGACTATAGAGTTCTATGAAGAGAAAGGCATTGTGTTATTTACAGTTGAATCAACATAACAGTCCAGGTTCTGAAATGTTGGAAGTTCTCATTAAATATTTCACAATAGAAAAATTTATAAATGAATAAACAAGGTGATTTAGCTTATGTTTCTCCTGCATGAATCCTTTATGCTAATAATTCCTGAATCGTATTTTCCCTTTATGATCAGATAGTTGTTACAGTGTCCCTCCCTGGCCTGGGGCGGTATCTGTGTGCACTCAGATGCACGTACACACAGTAATGTTGCAGCTAACGTCATGGGTTTAAAAACATATATTTTTAAGATTTTTTTTTTTTTGGATGTGGACCATGTTAAAAGACTTTTATTGAATTTGTTACAATATTGTTACTGTTTTATGTTTTGGTGTTTTGGTTGCAAGCCATGTGAGATCTTAGCTCCCCGACCAGGGATTGAACCCGCCCTCCCTGCATTGGAAGGTGAGGTCTTAACCTCTAGAATGCTAGGAAAGTCCCCGTGATGGCCTTTATAGGCCCTAGAATACCATTTCTCAACCCATTAGACTTCAATGGGCCCCAGGGGTACAACGAATGTTTTGGCCAGCAAAGAAAAAGAAAGGGAACGGAAAAGGGGCCAGAACTCATCATGCGGCCTGTGCGCTCTCTCTAGCTAGCCTTCTTGAAGGTTTAACTGACAAAATAGACACTGTCTCTATGGTGATCTTTCTCCCGCAACATTTTTTAGTACCATTTTTCGACGTCAAAGAGTAAAGCTTTAAAGGTAGACTCACCAATGGCTCTCTGCGGGATCTCCTTTGTGTTTCTATGATGTAGTATATGCCACCCCTTATCGTTCTAATACATTCTTAAAGTAGAACTCTTTTTATGTCTGCAAAGATCTTTCACCTTCTCAGTCCTGAAGATATCTATCTGTTCTTCTTGGACAAAAAAAAAAAAAAAAATAGAAACCCTGGGCTACAAAATGCTAAGTAGGGATTAAACCACCTCTGACTCTGAATTCTTGAGTTCTTCCTGTCCATGAACCCACAATTACTCACCTTTCTTTAAATATAATTAATGTATATGTTTTTAAAAAGTCATATGGGAAATAGTAAATGAAAGTTAAGTAATAGAATTAATTGAAGCAGCAGAGGTTAATCACAAAGTATGTGTGTATTTATCCTTGAAGCCGTTCATCCCGAACGTGTATACAAATATTTGGACGCTCATGGAAGGGTAAAGACGTATCATACTATATTTTACATTTTCTGTTAACATTCATCGTTGTTTTCCGATTGATCCCAGTCTGTGTAATTATGATTATAATGTTATAAAGAAAGAATGTATCTAATTGATCAACAGTGACAGAGTATTAACAGAAAGCGGGCCCACGCTTACTCACCACAATATTTCATCATTTTGAAGGACACATACTCACTCAGTAGTGCTTATATATTTGCAAATACTGATCTACTGAAGCAGGTTGGCTTCGTTTCTCCTTACTTGACGCTGAGTATGGCTTTCAGCACTTCTCAAAACCCTTCACTCTCAACATATTGATATTGTATATTTAAAAAGAAGACAAGGGCTGAAGGACTTAATTATTGACTCACTTGCATGCTAACACATTCTTTATAGACTATTTTCCCAGTAAGAGTTTTCTGATGTGAATAGCGAGTGAAAGATTTTCCACATCATCTTTAGAATGGGCATCTCCTCAGCGTGAGCCCTTTCTTGTGCAGTCAGGAATATGGAACCACTGAAGAATGTCCTTCCTTCATGACACTGAGACTACTTTTTCAGTGTGAGCCCTGTTATGTCTCATGAGTCCAGGTCTAATGGAACTCGAGCATTCATTTCATCCGATTTCTTCTACAGCAGTGATTAGGTGGTGTACCCCAAGAGGGCTCTCCTTGTAGTAAACCTTGGGCTGTCTTCTCTACTGTGTCAGGGATGCAGCCCACTCTGAGCTCTCTGTGTATCCTGAGGCTGGAGCTCCACCTGAAGGCTCTTCCACCATGATTACAGGCTCCGGGTTTCTCTCCACATGACGTTCCTGGTGAGTTAAAAGGGATAATTTCTGGCTGAAGGCTCAATATCATTGATTAGAGACACAGGGTTTCTACTCGGTATGAATTCTCTGGCGTTTATAAAAGCGGGAGCTCTGGGTAAAGGCTGCACCACCTGGATTCCAGACATAGGGTGTCTCTCCTGTGAGTTTTCTAGTGCGTATAAGCGTGAGAGCTGCGTTTCAAGGCTTTTCCACACTCACTGCCTTTGTAGGGTTTCTCATCAGTGTGAATTCTCACCCATGACTAAGGTTATGGCTTCGACTAAGTGCTTTCTCACATAAATGATATTCATTGTGGTTTCTCTCCTGTGTGACTGTGCTCATGACATTGAAGGGTTGCATGGTCACCGAAAGCTCCTCCACAGTCATTCCAAGCATAGGGCTTCTCCCCCGTTTGAGTTTACTGGTGTGAATAAGTGTCAGCTCTCTGGCTGCAGTACCTTTATAAGGTTCGTCTCCTCCAGTGCGAGCCGTTGGTGTATACATGCGAGGCTTCAGCCGAATATTTTCACACGTTCAGGACATTTGCAAGAGTCACTCCAGGGTGCACTCTCTCATGTTGTCTAAGGTTGGAGGGTGACTAAATGCCTTCCACATTCTGAGTTCTGCATGATTTCCCTCTAGTATAATTAGCTTAAGCCTCTCGCATTCGGGCTGAAAGTGCAACACACGTGGAGTTAAGGTTGCTGTATGCGAAATGTCCTCATGTCCGTGGCATTCTGTGAGCTCTTCTCCAGCATGAAATCCCTGCTGTTGACAAGGAAAGAGAGGCTGTTAAAGATTACTCACATCATACTCATTCAGTCATTTCCCGACATGTGAATTCTAGGCGGCGCCCTCCGTGATGGTCTTCATTCAAAATCTCCGCATACTCGTTACTTTCACAGGTAATGTTACTTTGCTGAATTCCCACAGATTTTCTGTCTGGTAAACCCTCACTGGTCATAGCCTTCTGATTAAGTTTTAGGTCTTCTTTATGTTTCCAACACCATATCCATGAGCTCTGTTTAATCAATTACATTTTCATTGACGCTCAGGTCAGAGTTTGACATGTAATGTCAAATGACATGGGTCCTCAGATTAAATGGATAGAAAATCTCCTGGCCACAGGTCCAAGGCCATGGAGGGCAGAGCTAGGGTGGAGGCTCTGATGTTGCTGATTCCCACGTGGGGAGGAACCAAGGTGACTGAGGACAATTGCATCCGGGGCAGCGGTGGGGGCGGGGGGCAACAGGGAAGGTGGGGCGCTAAAGACCTGGAATGGGTGTTGTTGAACAAATGACGGTTCCTTTCACCAAGAATTATTAAATAAGAACTTTGGAAGAGGTGTCCTTGCTGTGGAGACAAGACTCTCCAGGAGACCATGGTAAGGGTTACCTGGGAATTAATGTGAACCCTAGGAACTGAATCTTAATAAAACAGTAACTGTGAACAGTAAGTCGAATCAAAGTGTAGCACCCGATCATTTGCATTGTTTCCTGCCAAATGGAGATATTCTGTACTCCCTACATGCCGAGGAGCCAATGCAGCCTTGCTCTTGACCATGGGAGGAAAAATCGTTCCTTCTGTCTGCGCATGCCTGTGGGTAAGCTGGCAGGGGTCACCCCCAGCTGGGTGGTTGGCGATTCACGTCTGGTGGATCTAACAATAGTTTGAAAGCCTGGCTTCTCATGGCTGCTTTCTCTTTCCTCAGATTTATCTGCTTGATTTTCGGATTGGCCCTGCCCAAGGATGCAGGGGAGGGCAGGTGGTGGCAGAGTTCCTGATAATGAAACAACAGGTGAGAAAAAAAAAACCAAAAAAACAAAAAAAACTTAGTTTGATTCCTGAATTGATCCGTCTTTTGCCAAATGGTCAGGTTTCTACTTTGGGTCCGGATCTTCTAAGTGCACCCAGGAAATAGTAACTCCAGTTACGTGCACCACCCTGTTAAGGATACAGCAGGTCAGGGACCAATGTAGAAACACTCTCTTTCCCGACATTTACGTTCACTTCTTCCAGCCTCCATTAAGGCTGTGACCTCACAGAAGACGGGAGAGGTATTTTCCTTCTCTTCTTTTAAAGGTCGTCCCTTGGGCTCCGTGGCCTCCTTCATCATGCTACTGGCTGCGGTGGACTTAGGAATGCGGTGAACACAGGGGCTAGAGAATGACTCAGAACAGAAATCTGTGGGGAGCAGGCGTTTCATCAGGTGAGTCCTGTGTCATAGGTGCTGTGGTGAGCGGGGGTTTGGTGAGAGAGAGCAATAAAGAATCATTTAGTTTTCCTAATTTAAAAAGCTTAACTTTTTACAGACTACTCCTAAACATTTTGACAGCTTCCAAAAGATAAACGTAAGTTCCTTAGCAAAGTTATTCACATAAGTGTTTTCCTTTGTGTTCTTAACCTTCATTCAAATTAGGAAGTTGAATGCAATGTCTGCAGATTCTTATTTTCTTAATTGTGACTGTGTATGGAGGAGAAGGGCCATAGTACACAGAACCAAATGTCGAGCGCTGGACAGCAAATGACAGTCTGGAGAGCTCCAGGACCTCACTCCCACGCAGAGACATCAGTAAAACAACCAGGACCTGCCTGAATGAGCTGGGGTTCTAGCCCAGGGAACCCCAGAAGTGGGAACAATGGGCTTTCTGATCCCACCATTGGCAGCCCTGGGAAGTGTGCCTATTAGACCCGGGGATGTGTGTGTGTGTGTGTGTGTGTGCGCACACGTGTGTCTGTTTCTTTTTCCTGACACCCCTGGACTTGCCGAGTGTGCGTCACTGTTGCATGAAAGCTACGGCCATGTGGTGCTAAAGTTCTAAGACCCTCTCAGTCTTGTATCTTCCTGCGTTGCATACATACAATTTCTCTAATAGGTCCAGATGCAAATGTTCAGTTGTCTCCTTGGCTCCCACCTGCAATGGCATGGGGTTGTCTTGCTTGGGAAAGCAGCTCTAGGCTCATGGAGAGAAGAGCTGCACGGGTGTAGGGTGGGCAGAGAGAATTGGAGAAAGCAAGTGAATTGCTATGGTCTCCTGATCCGGAGGTAAGAGGCTGGGCACTAAGGCAACCCAAGTCTTCAGAGTCAGGCTTCTGACTGCAGAATTCTCTACATTACCGTGAGGAGCGCATCTCCTTCGCGTCAGCCTCCTGCCCACATCTTCCCAGCCCCGTCCGCTGCTGGGGTCGCGTCGTGCCATGCCGAGGCGAACTGGCAGGTAGCTCCTTCGGCGGACGCACGGAGACGAACGCGAGCCTTTGGGCGGTCGGAGCTGCTCCGTCGCCGGCCAGCGATCAGAATCCATCCCGCTGACGTTCAAGCCCGTTGTCGGGAGCCACCTGGCGGCCGCTTTTATAGTGTCCCTTCCCTCCTGAGCTTTGGCGAACTTGGCGAGGGATGTGATTCGCCCGCCAGGCGCGGGCCAGAGTTCCGGGAGGCCGGCGACGCTGGCGGCGACCGTCCCGCTGGTGCGGAGCGGTGGGCGAGGCCTGCTCTCACCGGAGATTGAATGTGGAGCGCCGTGTGTTGTGGGGCCGCCGCTGAGCTCCTTGGGAGGGTTAGGGGGAGGTCTGCGCCGGTCGACCAGCACTCCCTGGTGTCCCTTGGCCCGCGGAGACACCCCCCGCCCCACACACACACGTCCTGCTACGCGTGACCAGGAGAGGATGTCCGTGCCCGACGTCGTACTCCGTGTGTCACGATGCGTCGGTGCGTCCTCGCCGCCTTGGGGGCCCGGGTCATGCCGGTGCAGTCGTGGCGGTCTGGCTGCGCAACAGGGGCCACTTCAGTTGCTCCGGGTCCCAGGCGAGGCGGTCACGGGGGCGGAACTTGCACCGAGGCAGGGGCATGGGATGCCTGTCAACAGACCGCATCCACCCGGCAGGTTAAACGGGCGTCTATGCAGGGAGCTCCCGTCCCAACTTCCTGGTAGCCTCGTCAGCGTGGCGCTTGCGTTTCGAACCTGTTCAGGTCCGCTCACCGAGGTGTGACGAGGGCAAGCGTGTAGGGCGCTCGTGGAGGGGCGGCAGTTCCTCCTAGGCTTCGGTGGTCCTAAGTCGTAGACGTTTCTCTTTGGGAAACAGGGAACGCCCGGGGCACACGTGATACTTGTGAGGAGACACGAGCCTGGCCGCGGTCCTGCAAGGGCGCGGTCGTCAGTAGCTTCACTGAAGAAGCTCTGCAGACAGTGAACGGCCTAGAGACGCGCGTGCGGAGGGCAGGACCCCCCCAGAGCAAGAAATGGGAAAGAAGGTGTCCTGTTTCGAGGACGGGTGTCAGCGGCGTGGCGGTGCGCCTTCGCTCGTGTGCCCTCTGAATACTTCCCGTGGAAGTTCACACCAGTTGCACGTCACTTGGCGTGTGCGGCGGCAAGGTCGACCAGATGGGCAGATTTCGGTATTGGGGCGAGGGGAAAATTTCATGAATTGAGGCTCTTTTGGTTGTGAGAGTCACTACAATGTGAACAGTAGTGAAAAAAGAAACCTTAAGATTTACAATAAATCGACACTACTCTAAGAATTACTATAAAAACATACTATGCAACTTGCAGGTATTCTTGCATCTGGTAAGCCATTTCTTTCTTAAAAGGGCCGTATTGCATCATGAAACATATAAGTAAGTGCATTTTTAGATTTTGATGTTGTATTTAGGAATATATTTAATTTCGAATGTACCAATAGTGTATATAATCGCATGGGGACTATATACACTAAAGAACACACCGGAAAATTCTGGATTTTATGGTAAATGTGTTCTTTTGGGTTGCTTTGGGTTCTCAAAAAAAAAATTAGAAAGAAATCAAGAGCCCAATATAAAGAGCAAGATAGCAAACCTCTTGTCTGTTATCCTTTAAAAGGGTAACCCCTTGAATTTTGAATAAAATCGATGATGGAAGGAGTTTTAACAGGCACGTACACTGGAATTTTTATCCTTATAAAAATCGTTACTGGGCTTCCCTGGTGGCGCAGTGGTTCAGAGTCTGCCTGCCGATGCAGGGGACACGGGTTCGTGCCCCGGTCCGGGAGGATCCCCCATGCCGTGGAGCAGCTGGGCCCGTGAGCCATGGCCGCCGAGCCTGCGCGTCTGGGGCCTGTGCTCCGCAACGGGAGAGGCCACGACAGTGAGAGGCCCGCGTACAGGAAAAAAAAGAACAGTCGTTACTAATTTTCAAACATATAGGCTTGAATGCTAACAAATTTTAAAGTACTTATTTTGCAATATAGAGAAGAGCAAACCTTCATCTTAAGACAGGAAATCTAGCTTTGCTCTCCCCAATTCATGCAGACAAAGTTTTCCAAAATTGAGAGTTTTGGAAAATACTTTTACTAACCAGTCTTTCTAAAAATATATTACTTTTCAAAATTCCAGAACTGAGACTGCTTTAAATGTCAATTTTATTTTAGGTACAGCCAACTTTCTATTGTAGACTAGTAGTGGCCTTTGGTAACTATACAATGTATGAACGTGTCTTTTTTTCTTAATGTCAGAAATATTATTTTGCAATTTATTCTTATTACCTGCCTTAGACTATAGAGTTCTATGAAGAGAAAGGCATTGTGTTATTTACAGTTGAATCAACATAACAGTCCAGGTTCTGAAATGTTGGAAGTTCTCATTAAATATTTCACAATAGAAAAATTTATAAATGAATAAACAAGGTGATTTAGCTTATGTTTCTCCTGCATGAATCCTTTATGCTAATAATTCCTGAATCGTATTTTCCCTTTATGATCAGATAGTTGTTACAGTGTCCCTCCCTGGCCTGGGGCGGTATCTGTGTGCACTCAGATGCACGTACACACAGTAATGTTGCAGCTAACGTCTTGGGTTTAAAAACATATATTTTTAAGATTTTTTTTTTTTTGGATGTGGACCATGTTAAAAGACTTTTATTGAATTTGTTACAATATTGTTACTGTTTTATGTTTTGGTGTTTTGGTTGCAAGCCATGTGAGATCTTAGCTCCCCGACCAGGGATTGAACCCGCCCTCCCTGCATTGGAAGGTGAGGTCTTAACCTCTAGAATGCTAGGAAAGTCCCCGTGATGGCCTTTATAGGCCCTAGAATACCATTTCTCAACCCATTAGACTTCAATGGGCCCCAGGGGTACAACGAATGTTTTGGCCAGCAAAGAAAAAGAAAGGGAACGGAAAAGGGGCCAGAACTCATCATGCGGCCTGTGCGCTCTCTCTAGCTAGCCTTCTTGAAGGTTTAACTGACAAAATAGACACTGTCTCTATGGTGATCTTTCTCCCGCAACATTTTTTAGTACCATTTTTCGACGTCAAAGAGTAAAGCTTTAAAGGTAGACTCACCAATGGCTCTCTGCGGGATCTCCTTTGTGTTTCTATGATGTAGTATATGCCACCCCTTATCGTTCTAATACATTCTTAAAGTAGAACTCTTTTTATGTCTGCAAAGATCTTTCACCTTCTCAGTCCTGAAGATATCTATCTGTTCTTCTTGGACAAAAAAAAAAAAAAAAAAAAGAAACCCTGGGCTACAAAATGCTAAGTAGGGATTAAACCACCTCTGACTCTGAATTCTTGAGTTCTTCCTGTCCATGAACCCACAATTACTCACCTTTCTTTAAATATAATTAATGTATATGTTTTTAAAAAGTCATATGGGAAATAGTAAATGAAAGTTAAGTAATAGAATTAATTGAAGCAGCAGAGGTTAATCACAAAGTATGTGTGTATTTATCCTTGAAGCCGTTCATCCCGAACGTGTATACAAATATTTGGACGCTCATGGAAGGGTAAAGACGTATCATACTATATTTTACATTTTCTGTTAACATTCATCGTTGTTTTCCGATTGATCCCAGTCTGTGTAATTATGATTATAATGTTATAAAGAAAGAATGTATCTAATTGATCAACAGTGACAGAGTATTAACAGAAAGCGGGCCCACGCTTACTCACCACAATATTTCATCATTTTGAAGGACACATACTCACTCAGTAGTGCTTATATATTTGCAAATACTGATCTACTGAAGCAGGTTGGCTTCGTTTCTCCTTACTTGACGCTGAGTATGGCTTTCAGCACTTCTCAAAACCCTTCACTCTCAACATATTGATATTGTATATTTAAAAAGAAGACAAGGGCTGAAGGACTTAATTATTGACTCACTTGCATGCTAACACATTCTTTATAGACTATTTTCCCAGTAAGAGTTTTCTGATGTGAATAGCGAGTGAAAGATTTTCCACATCATCTTTAGAATGGGCATCTCCTCAGCGTGAGCCCTTTCTTGTGCAGTCAGGAATATGGAACCACTGAAGAATGTCCTTCCTTCATGACACTGAGACTACTTTTTCAGTGTGAGCCCTGTTATGTCTCATGAGTCCAGGTCTAATGGAACTCGAGCATTCATTTCATCCGATTTCTTCTACAGCAGTGATTAGGTGGTGTACCCCAAGAGGGCTCTCCTTGTAGTAAACCTTGGGCTGTCTTCTCTACTGTGTCAGGGATGCAGCCCACTCTGAGCTCTCTGTGTATCCTGAGGCTGGAGCTCCACCTGAAGGCTCTTCCACCATGATTACAGGCTCCGGGTTTCTCTCCACATGACGTTCCTGGTGAGTTAAAAGGGATAATTTCTGGCTGAAGGCTCAATATCATTGATTAGAGACACAGGGTTTCTACTCGGTATGAATTCTCTGGCGTTTATAAAAGCGGGAGCTCTGGGTAAAGGCTGCACCACCTGGATTCCAGACATAGGGTGTCTCTCCTGTGAGTTTTCTAGTGCGTATAAGCGTGAGAGCTGCGTTTCAAGGCTTTTCCACACTCACTGCCTTTGTAGGGTTTCTCATCAGTGTGAATTCTCACCCATGACTAAGGTTATGGCTTCGACTAAGTGCTTTCTCACATAAATGATATTCATTGTGGTTTCTCTCCTGTGTGACTGTGCTCATGACATTGAAGGGTTGCATGGTCACCGAAAGCTCCTCCACAGTCATTCCAAGCATAGGGCTTCTCCCCCGTTTGAGTTTACTGGTGTGAATAAGTGTCAGCTCTCTGGCTGCAGTACCTTTATAAGGTTCGTCTCCTCCAGTGCGAGCCGTTGGTGTATACATGCGAGGCTTCAGCCGAATATTTTCACACGTTCAGGACATTTGCAAGAGTCACTCCAGGGTGCACTCTCTCATGTTGTCTAAGGTTGGAGGGTGACTAAATGCCTTCCACATTCTGAGTTCTGCATGATTTCCCTCTAGTATAATTAGCTTAAGCCTCTCGCATTCGGGCTGAAAGTGCAACACACGTGGAGTTAAGGTTGCTGTATGCGAAATGTCCTCATGTCCGTGGCATTCTGTGAGCTCTTCTCCAGCATGAAATCCCTGCTGTTGACAAGGAAAGAGAGGCTGTTAAAGATTACTCACATCATACTCATTCAGTCATTTCCCGACATGTGAATTCTAGGCGGCGCCCTCCGTGATGGTCTTCATTCAAAATCTCCGCATACTCGTTACTTTCACAGGTAATGTTACTTTGCTGAATTCCCACAGATTTTCTGTCTGGTAAACCCTCACTGGTCATAGCCTTCTGATTAAGTTTTAGGTCTTCTTTATGTTTCCAACACCATATCCATGAGCTCTGTTTAATCAATTACATTTTCATTGACGCTCAGGTCAGAGTTTGACATGTAATGTCAAATGACATGGGTCCTCAGATTAAATGGATAGAAAATCTCCTGGCCACAGGTCCAAGGCCATGGAGGGCAGAGCTAGGGTGGAGGCTCTGATGTTGCTGATTCCCACGTGGGGAGGAACCAAGGTGACTGAGGACAATTGCATCCGGGGCAGCGGTGGGGGCGGGGGGCAACAGGGAAGGTGGGGCGCTAAAGACCTGGAATGGGTGTTGTTGAACAAATGACGGTTCCTTTCACCAAGAATTATTAAATAAGAACTTTGGAAGAGGTGTCCTTGCTGTGGAGACAAGACTCTCCAGGAGACCATGGTAAGGGTTACCTGGGAATTAATGTGAACCCTAGGAACTGAATCTTAATAAAACAGTAACTGTGAACAGTAAGTCGAATCAAAGTGTAGCACCCGATCATTTGCATTGTTTCCTGCCAAATGGAGATATTCTGTACTCCCTACATGCCGAGGAGCCAATGCAGCCTTGCTCTTGACCATGGGAGGAAAAATCGTTCCTTCTGTCTGCGCATGCCTGTGGGTAAGCTGGCAGGGGTCACCCCCAGCTGGGTGGTTGGCGATTCACGTCTGGTGGATCTAACAATAGTTTGAAAGCCTGGCTTCTCATGGCTGCTTTCTCTTTCCTCAGATTTATCTGCTTGATTTTCGGATTGGCCCTGCCCAAGGATGCAGGGGAGGGCAGGTGGTGGCAGAGTTCCTGATAATGAAACAACAGGTGAGAAAAAAAAAACCAAAAAAACAAAAAAAACTTAGTTTGATTCCTGAATTGATCCGTCTTTTGCCAAATGGTCAGGTTTCTACTTTGGGTCCGGATCTTCTAAGTGCACCCAGGAAATAGTAACTCCAGTTACGTGCACCACCCTGTTAAGGATACAGCAGGTCAGGGACCAATGTAGAAACACTCTCTTTCCCGACATTTACGTTCACTTCTTCCAGCCTCCATTAAGGCTGTGACCTCACAGAAGACGGGAGAGGTATTTTCCTTCTCTTCTTTTAAAGGTCGTCCCTTGGGCTCCGTGGCCTCCTTCATCATGCTACTGGCTGCGGTGGACTTAGGAATGCGGTGAACACAGGGGCTAGAGAATGACTCAGAACAGAAATCTGTGGGGAGCAGGCGTTTCATCAGGTGAGTCCTGTGTCATAGGTGCTGTGGTGAGCGGGGGTTTGGTGAGAGAGAGCAATAAAGAATCATTTAGTTTTCCTAATTTAAAAAGCTTAACTTTTTACAGACTACTCCTAAACATTTTGACAGCTTCCAAAAGATAAACGTAAGTTCCTTAGCAAAGTTATTCACATAAGTGTTTTCCTTTGTGTTCTTAACCTTCATTCAAATTAGGAAGTTGAATGCAATGTCTGCAGATTCTTATTTTCTTAATTGTGACTGTGTATGGAGGAGAAGGGCCATAGTACACAGAACCAAATGTCGAGCGCTGGACAGCAAATGACAGTCTGGAGAGCTCCAGGACCTCACTCCCACGCAGAGACATCAGTAAAACAACCAGGACCTGCCTGAATGAGCTGGGGTTCTAGCCCAGGGAACCCCAGAAGTGGGAACAATGGGCTTTCTGATCCCACCATTGGCAGCCCTGGGAAGTGTGCCTATTAGACCCGGGGATGTGTGTGTGTGTGTGTGTGTGTGCGCACACGTGTGTCTGTTTCTTTTTCCTGACACCCCTGGACTTGCCGAGTGTGCGTCACTGTTGCATGAAAGCTACGGCCATGTGGTGCTAAAGTTCTAAGACCCTCTCAGTCTTGTATCTTCCTGCGTTGCATACATACAATTTCTCTAATAGGTCCAGATGCAAATGTTCAGTTGTCTCCTTGGCTCCCACCTGCAATGGCATGGGGTTGTCTTGCTTGGGAAAGCAGCTCTAGGCTCATGGAGAGAAGAGCTGCACGGGTGTAGGGTGGGCAGAGAGAATTGGAGAAAGCAAGTGAATTGCTATGGTCTCCTGATCCGGAGGTAAGAGGCTGGGCACTAAGGCAACCCAAGTCTTCAGAGTCAGGCTTCTGACTGCAGAATTCTCTACATTACCGTGAGGAGCGCATCTCCTTCGCGTCAGCCTCCTGCCCACATCTTCCCAGCCCCGTCCGCTGCTGGGGTCGCGTCGTGCCATGCCGAGGCGAACTGGCAGGTAGCTCCTTCGGCGGACGCACGGAGACGAACGCGAGCCTTTGGGCGGTCGGAGCTGCTCCGTCGCCGGCCAGCGATCAGAATCCATCCCGCTGACGTTCAAGCCCGTTGTCGGGAGCCACCTGGCGGCCGCTTTTATAGTGTCCCTTCCCTCCTGAGCTTTGGCGAACTTGGCGAGGGATGTGATTCGCCCGCCAGGCGCGGGCCAGAGTTCCGGGAGGCCGGCGACGCTGGCGGCGACCGTCCCGCTGGTGCGGAGCGGTGGGCGAGGCCTGCTCTCACCGGAGATTGAATGTGGAGCGCCGTGTGTTGTGGGGCCGCCGCTGAGCTCCTTGGGAGGGTTAGGGGGAGGTCTGCGCCGGTCGACCAGCACTCCCTGGTGTCCCTTGGCCCGCGGAGACACCCCCCGCCCCACACACACACGTCCTGCTACGCGTGACCAGGAGAGGATGTCCGTGCCCGACGTCGTACTCCGTGTGTCACGATGCGTCGGTGCGTCCTCGCCGCCTTGGGGGCCCGGGTCATGCCGGTGCAGTCGTGGCGGTCTGGCTGCGCAACAGGGGCCACTTCAGTTGCTCCGGGTCCCAGGCGAGGCGGTCACGGGGGCGGAACTTGCACCGAGGCAGGGGCATGGGATGCCTGTCAACAGACCGCATCCACCCGGCAGGTTAAACGGGCGTCTATGCAGGGAGCTCCCTTCCCAACTTCCTGGTAGCGTCGTCAGCGTGGCGCTTGCGTTTCGAACCTGTTCAGGTCCCCTCACCGAGGTGTGTCGAGGGCAAGCGTGTAGGGCGCTCGTGGAGGGGCGGCAGTTCCTCCTAGGCTTCGGTGGTCCTAAGTCGTAGACGTTTCTCTTTGGGAAACAGGGAACGCCCGGGGCACACGTGATAGTCGTGAGGAGACACGAGCCTGGCCGCGGTCCTGCAAGGGCGCGGTCGTCAGTAGCTTCACTGAAGAAGCTCTGCAGACAGTGAATGGCCTAGAGACGCGCGTGCGGAGGGCAGGACCCCCCCAGAGCAAGAAATGGGAACGATGGTGTCCTGTTTCGAGGACGGGTGTCAGCGGCGTGGCGGTGTGCGTTCGCTCGTGTGCCATCGGAATACTTCCCGTGGAAGTTCACACCAGTTGCACGTCACTTGGCGTGTGCGGCGGCAAGGTCGACCAGATGGGCAGATTTTGGTATTGGGGCGAGGGGAAAATTTCATGAATTGAGGCTCTTTTGGTTGTGAGAGTCACTACAATGTGAACAGTAGTGAAAAAAGAAACCTTAAGATTTACAATAAATCGACACTACTCTAAGAATTACTATAAAAACATACTATGCAACTTGCAGGTATTCTTGCATCTGGTAAGCCATTTCTTTCTTAAAAGGGCAGTATTGCATCATGAAACATATAAGTAAGTGCATTTTTAGATTTTGATGTTGTATTTAGGAATATATTTAATTTCGAATGTACCAATAGTGTATATAATCGCATGGGGACTATATACACTAAAGAACACACCGGAAAATTCTGGATTTTATGGTAAATGTGTTCTTTTGGGTTGCTTTGGGTTCTCAAAAAAAAAATTAGAAAGAAATCAAGAGCCCAATATAAAGAGCAAGATAGCAACCCTCTTGTCTGTTATCCTCTAAAGGGGTAACCCCTTGAATTTTGAATAAAATCGATGATGGAAGGAGTTTTAACAGGCACGTACACTGGAATTTTTATCCTTATAAAAATCGTTACTGGGCTTCCCTGGTGGCGCAGTGGTTGAGAGTCTGCCTGCCGATGCAGGGGACACGGGTTCGTGCCCCGGTCCGGGAGGATCCCCCATGCCATGGAGCAGCTGGGCCCGTGAGCCATGGCCGCCGAGCCTGCGCGTCTGGGGCCTGTGCTCCGCAACGGGAGAGGCCACGACTGTGAGAGGCCCGCGTACAGGAAAAAAAAGAACAGTCGTTACTAATTTTCAAACATATAGGCTTGAATGCTAACAAATTTTAAAGTACTTATTTTGCAATATAGAGAAGAGCAAAGCTTCATCTTAAGACAGGAAATCTCGCTTTGCTCTCCCCAATTCATGCAGACAAAGTTTTCCAAAATTGAGAGTTTTGGAAAATACTTTTACTAACCAGTCTTTCTAAAAATATATTACTTTTCAAAATTCCAGAACTGAGACTGCTTTAAATGTCAATTTTATTTTAGGTACAACCAACTTTCTATTGTAGACTAGTAGTGGCCTTTGGTAACTATACAATGTATGAACGTGTCTTTTTTTCTTAATGTCAGAAATATTATTTTGCAATTTATTCTTATTACCTGCCTTAGACTATAGAGTTCTATGAAGAGAAAGGCATTGTGTTATTTACAGTTGAATCAACATAACAGTCCAGGTTCTGAAATGTTGGAAGTTCTCATTAAATATTTCACAATAGAAAAATTTATAAATGAATGAACAAGGTGATTTAGCTTATGTTTCTCCTGCATGAATCCTTTATGCTAATAATTCCTGAATCGTATTTTCCCTTTATGATCTGATAGTTGTTACAGTGTCCCTCCCTGGCCTGGGGGGGTATGTGTGTGCACTCAGATGCACGTACACACAGTAATGTTGCAGCTAACGTCATGGGTTTAAAAACATATATTATTCAGATTTTTTTTTTTTTGGATGTGGACCATGTTAAAAGACTTTTATTGAATTTGTTACAATATTGTTACTGTTTTATGTTTTGGTGTTTTGGTTGCAAGCCATGTGAGATCTTAGCTCCCCGACCAGGGATTGAACCCGCCCTCCCTGCATTGGAAGGTGAGGTCTTAACCTCTAGAATGCTAGGAAAGTCCCCGTGATGGCCTTTATAGGCCCTAGAATACCATTTCTCAACCCATTAGACTTCAATGGGCCCCAGGGGTACAACGAATGTTTTGGCCAGCAAAGAAAAAGAAAGGGAACGGAAAAGGGGCCAGAACTCATCATGCGGCCTGTGCGCTCTCTCTAGCTAGCCTTCTTGAAGGTTTAACTGACAAAATAGACACTGTCTCTATGGTGATCTTTCTCCCGCAACATTTTTTAGTACCATTTTTCGACGTCAAAGAGTAAAGCTTTAAAGGTAGACTCACCAATGGCTCTCTGCGGGATCTCCTTTGTGTTTCTATGATGTAGTATATGCCACCCCTTATCGTTCTAATACATTCTTAAAGTAGAACTCTTTTTATGTCTGCAAAGATCTTTCACCTTCTCAGTCCTGAAGATATCTATCTGTTCTTCTTGGACAAAAAAAAAAAAAAAAACTAGAAACCCTGGGCTACAAAATGCTAAGTAGGGATTAAACCACCTCTGACTCTGAATTCTTGAGTTCTTCCTGTCCATGAACCCACAATTACTCACCTTTCTTTAAATATAATTAATGTATATGTTTTTAAAATGTCATATGGGAAATAGTAAATGAAAGTTAAGTAATAGAATTAATTGAAGCAGCAGAGGGTTAATCACAAAGTATGTGTGTATTTATCCTTGAAGCCGTTCATCCCGAACGTGTATACAAATATTTGGACGCTCATGGAAGGGTAAAGACGTATCATACTATATTTTACAATTTCTGTTAACATTCATCGTTGTTTTCCGATTGATCCCAGTCTGTGTAATTATGATTATAATGTTATAAAGAAAGAATGTATCTAATTGATCAACAGTGACAGAGTATTAACAGAAAGCGGGCCCACGCTTACTCACCACAATATTTCATCATTTTGAAGGACACATACTCACTCAGTAGTGCTTATATATTTGCAAATACTGATCTACTGAAGCAGGTTGGCTTCGTTTCTCCTTACTTGACGCTGAGTATGGCTTTCAGCACTTCTCAAAACCCTTCACTCTCAACATATTGATATTGTATATTTAAAAAGAAGACAAGGGCTGAAGGACTTAATTATTGATTCACTTGCATGCTAACACATTCTTTATAGACTATTTTCCCAGTAAGAGTTTTCTGATGTGAATAGCGAGTGAAAGATTTTCCACATCATCTTTAGAATGGGCATCTCCTCAGCGTGAGCCCTTTCTTGTTCAGTCAGGAATATGGAACCACTGAAGAATGTCCTTCCTTCATGACACTGAGACTACTTTTTCAGTGTGAGCCCTGTCATGTCTCATGAGTCCAGGTCTAATGGAACTCGAGCATTCATTTCATCCGATTTCTTCTACAGCAGTGATTAGATGGTGTACCCCAAGAGGGCTCTCCTTGTAGTAAACCTTGGGCTGTCTTCTCTACTGTGTCAGGGATGCAGCCCACTCTGAGCTCTCTGTGTATCCTGAGGCTGGAGCTCCACCTGAAGGCTCTTCCACCATGATTACAGGCTCCGGGTTTCTCTCCACATGACTTTCCTGGTGAGTTAAAAGGGGTAATTTCTGGCTGAAGGCTCAATATCATTGATTAGAGACACAGGGTTTCTACTCGGTATGAATTCTCTGGCGTTTATAAAAGCGGGAGCTCTGGGTAAAGGCTGCACCACCTGGATTCCAGACATAGGGTGTCTCTCCTGTGAGTTTTCTAGTGCGTATAAGCGTGAGAGCTGCGTTTCAAGGCTTTTCCACACTCACTGCCTTTGTAGGGTTTCTCATCAGTGTGAATTCTCACCCATGACTAAGGTTATGGCTTCGACTAAGTGCTTTCTCACATAAATGATATTCATTGTGGTTTCTCTCCTGTGTGACTGTGCTCATGACATTGAAGGGTTGCATGGTCACCGAAAGCTCCTCCACAGTCATTCCAAGCATAGGGCTTCTCCCCCGTTTGAGTTTACTGGTGTGAATAAGTGTCAGCTCTCTGGCTGCAGTACCTTTATAAGGTTCGTCTCCTCCAGTGCGAGCCGTTGGTGTATACATGCGAGGCTTCAGCCGAATATTTTCACACGTTCAGGACATTTGCAAGAGTCACTCCAGGGTGCACTCTCTCATGTTGTCTAAGGTTGGAGGGTGACTAAATGCCTTCCACATTCTGAGTTCTGCATGATTTCCCTCTAGTATAATTAGCTTAAGCCTCTCGCATTCGGGCTGAAAGTGCAACACACGTGGAGTTAAGGTTGCTGTATGCGAAATGTCCTCATGTCCGTGGCATTCTGTGAGCTCTTCTCCAGCATGAAATCCCTGCTGTTGACAAGGAAAGAGAGGCTGTTAAAGATTACTCACATCATACTCATTCAGTCATTTCCCGACATGTGAATTCTAGGCGGCGCCCTCCGTGATGGTCTTCATTCAAAATCTCCGCATACTCGTTACTTTCACAGGTAATGTTACTTTGCTGAATTCCCACAGATTTTCTGTCTGGTAAACCCTCACTGGTCATAGCCTTCTGATTAAGTTTTAGGTCTTCTTTATGTTTCCAACACCATATCCATGAGCTCTGTTTAATCAATTACATTTTCATTGACGCTCAGGTCAGAGTTTGACATGTAATGTCAAATGACATGGGTCCTCAGATTAAATGGATAGAAAATCTCCTGGCCACAGGTCCAAGGCCATGGAGGGCAGAGCTAGGGTGGAGGCTCTGATGTTGCTGATTCCCACGTGGGGAGGAACCAAGGTGACTGAGGACAATTGCATCCGGGGCAGCGGTGGGGGCGGGGGGCAACAGGGAAGGTGGGGCGCTAAAGACCTGGAATGGGTGTTGTTGAACAAATGACGGTTCCTTTCACCAAGAATTATTAAATAAGAACTTTGGAAGAGGTGTCCTTGCTGTGGAGACAAGACTCTCCAGGAGACCATGGTAAGGGTTACCTGGGAATTAATGTGAACCCTAGGAACTGAATCTTAATAAAACAGTAACTGTGAACAGTAAGTCGAATCAAAGTGTAGCACCCGATCATTTGCATTGTTTCCTGCCAAATGGAGATATTCTGTACTCCCTACATGCCGAGGAGCCAATGCAGCCTTGCTCTTGACCATGGGAGGAAAAATCGTTCCTTCTGTCTGCGCATGCCTGTGGGTAAGCTGGCAGGGGTCACCCCCAGCTGGGTGGTTGGCGATTCACGTCTGGTGGATCTAACAATAGTTTGAAAGCCTGGCTTCTCATGGCTGCTTTCTCTTTCCTCAGATTTATCTGCTTGATTTTCGGATTGGCCCTGCCCAAGGATGCAGGGGAGGGCAGGTGGTGGCAGAGTTCCTGATAATGAAACAACAGGTGAGAAAAAAAAAACCAAAAAGACAAAAAAAACTTAGTTTGATTCCTGAATTGATCCGTCTTTTGCCAAATGGTCAGGTTTCTACTTTGGGTCCGGATCTTCTAAGTGCACCCAGGAAATAGTAACTCCAGTTACGTGCACCACCCTGTTAAGGATACAGCAGGTCAGGGACCAATGTAGAAACACTCTCTTTCCCGACATTTACGTTCACTTCTTCCAGCCTCCATTAAGGCTGTGACCTCACAGAAGACGGGAGAGGTATTTTCCTTCTCTTCTTTTAAAGGTCGTCCCTTGGGCTCCGTGGCCTCCTTCATCATGCTACTGGCTGCGGTGGACTTAGGAATGCGGTGAACACAGGGGCTAGAGAATGACTCAGAACAGAAATCTGTGGGGAGCAGGCGTTTCATCAGGTGAGTCCTGTGTCATAGGTGCTGTGGTGAGCGGGGGTTTGGTGAGAGAGAGCAATAAAGAATCATTTAGTTTTCCTAATTTAAAAAGCTTAACTTTTTACAGACTACTCCTAAACATTTTGACAGCTTCCAAAAGATAAACGTAAGTTCCTTAGCAAAGTTATTCACATAAGTGTTTTCCTTTGTGTTCTTAACCTTCATTCAAATTAGGAAGTTGAATGCAATGTCTGCAGATTCTTATTTTCTTAATTGTGACTGTGTATGGAGGAGAAGGGCCATAGTACACAGAACCAAATGTCGAGCGCTGGACAGCAAATGACAGTCTGGAGAGCTCCAGGACCTCACTCCCACGCAGAGACATCAGTAAAACAACCAGGACCTGCCTGAATGAGCTGGGGTTCTAGCCCAGGGAACCCCAGAAGTGGGAACAATGGGCTTTCTGATCCCACCATTGGCAGCCCTGGGAAGTGTGCCTATTAGACCCGGGGATGTGTGTGTGTGTGTGTGTGTGCGTGTGTGTGTGCGCACACGTGTGTCTGTTTCTTTTTCCTGACACCCCTGGACTTGCCGAGTGTGCGTCACTGTTGCATGAAAGCTACGGCCATGTGGTGCTAAAGTTCTAAGACCCTCTCAGTCTTGTATCTTCCTGCGTTGCATACATACAATTTCTCTAATAGGTCCAGATGCAAATGTTCAGTTGTCTCCTTGGCTCCCACCTGCAATGGCATGGGGTTGTCTTGCTTGGGAAAGCAGCTCTAGGCTCATGGAGAGAAGAGCTGCACGGGTGTAGGGTGGGCAGAGAGAATTGGAGAAAGCAAGTGAATTGCTATGGTCTCCTGATCCGGAGGTAAGAGGCTGGGCACTAAGGCAACCCAAGTCTTCAGAGTCAGGCTTCTGACTGCAGAATTCTCTACATTACCGTGAGGAGCGCATCTCCTTCGCGTCAGCCTCCTGCCCACATCTTCCCAGCCCCGTCCGCTGCTGGGGTCGCGTCGTGCCATGCCGAGGCGAACTGGCAGGTAGCTCCTTCGGCGGACGCACGGAGACGAACGCGAGCCTTTGGGCGGTCGGAGCTGCTCCGTCGCCGGCCAGCGATCAGAATCCATCCCGCTGACGTTCAAGCCCGTTGTCGGGAGCCACCTGGCGGCCGCTTTTATAGTGTCCCTTCCCTCCTGAGCTTTGGCGAACTTGGCGAGGGATGTGATTCGCCCGCCAGGCGCGGGCCAGAGTTCCGGGAGGCCGGCGACGCTGGCGGCGACCGTCCCGCTGCTGCGGAGCGGTGGGCGAGGCCTGCTCTCACCGGAGATTGAATGTGGAGCGCCGTGTGTTGTGGGGCCGCCGCTGAGCTCCTTGGGAGGGTTAGGGGGAGGTCTGCGCCGGTCGACCAGCACTCCCTGGTGTCCCTGGGCCCGCGGAGACACCCCCCGCCCCACACACACACGTCCTGCTACGCGTGACCAGGAGAGGATGTCCGTGCCCGACGTCGTACTCCGTGTGTCACGATGCGTCGGTGCGTCCTCGCCGCCTTGGGGGCCCGGGTCATGCCGGTGCAGTCGTGGCGGTCTGGCTGCGCAACAGGGGCCACTTCAGTTGCTCCGGGTCCCAGGCGAGGCGGTCACGGGGGCGGAACTTGCACCGAGGCAGGGGCATGGGATGCCTGTCAACAGACCGCATCCACCCGGCAGGTTAAACGGGCGTCTATGCAGGGAGCTCCCTTCCCAACTTCCTGGTAGCGTCGTCAGCGTGGCGCTTGCGTTTCGAACCTGTTCAGGTCCCCTCACCGAGGTGTGTCGAGGGCAAGCGTGTAGGGCGCTCGTGGAGGGGCGGCAGTTCCTCCTAGGCTTCGGTGGTCCTAAGTCGTAGACGTTTCTCTTTGGGAAACAGGGAACGCCCGGGGCACACGTGATAGTCGTGAGGAGACACGAGCCTGGCCGCGGTCCTGCAAGGGCGCGGTCGTCAGTAGCTTCACTGAAGAAGCTCTGCAGACAGTGAATGGCCTAGAGACGCGCGTGCGGAGGGCAGGACCCCCCCAGAGCAAGAAATGGGAACGATGGTGTCCTGTTTCGAGGACGGGTGTCAGCGGCGTGGCGGTGTGCGTTCGCTCGTGTGCCATCGGAATACTTCCCGTGGAAGTTCACACCAGTTGCACGTCACTTGGCGTGTGCGGCGGCAAGGTCGACCAGATGGGCAGATTTTGGTATTGGGGCGAGGGGAAAATTTCATGAATTGAGGCTCTTTTGGTTGTGAGAGTCACTACAATGTGAACAGTAGTGAAAAAAGAAACCTTAAGATTTACAATAAATCGACACTACTCTAAGAATTACTATAAAAACATACTATGCAACTTGCAGGTATTCTTGCATCTGGTAAGCCATTTCTTTCTTAAAAGGGCAGTATTGCATCATGAAACATATAAGTAAGTGCATTTTTAGATTTTGATGTTGTATTTAGGAATATATTTAATTTCGAATGTACCAATAGTGTATATAATCGCATGGGGACTATATACACTAAAGAACACACCGGAAAATTCTGGATTTTATGGTAAATGTGTTCTTTTGGGTTGCTTTGGGTTCTCAAAAAAAAAATTAGAAAGAAATCAAGAGCCCAATATAAAGAGCAAGATAGCAACCCTCTTGTCTGTTATCCTCTAAAGGGGTAACCCCTTGAATTTTGAATAAAATCGATGATGGAAGGAGTTTTAACAGGCACGTACACTGGAATTTTTATCCTTATAAAAATCGTTACTGGGCTTCCCTGGTGGCGCAGTGGTTGAGAGTCTGCCTGCCGATGCAGGGGACACGGGTTCGTGCCCCGGTCCGGGAGGATCCCCCATGCCATGGAGCAGCTGGGCCCGTGAGCCATGGCCGCCGAGCCTGCGCGTCTGGGGCCTGTGCTCCGCAACGGGAGAGGCCACGACTGTGAGAGGCCCGCGTACAGGAAAAAAAAGAACAGTCGTTACTAATTTTCAAACATATAGGCTTGAATGCTAACAAATTTTAAAGTACTTATTTTGCAATATAGAGAAGAGCAAAGCTTCATCTTAAGACAGGAAATCTCGCTCTGCTCTCCCCAATTCATGCAGACAAAGTTTTCCAAAATTGAGAGTTTTGGAAAATACTTTTACTAACCAGTCTTTCTAAAAATATATTACTTTTCAAAATTCCAGAACTGAGACTGCTTTAAATGTCAATTTTATTTTAGGTACAACCAACTTTCTATTGTAGACTAGTAGTGGCCTTTGGTAACTATACAATGTATGAACGTGTCTTTTTTTCTTAATGTCAGAAATATTATTTTGCAATTTATTCTTATTACCTGCCTTAGACTATAGAGTTCTATGAAGAGAAAGGCATTGTGTTATTTACAGTTGAATCAACATAACAGTCCAGGTTCTGAAATGTTGGAAGTTCTCATTAAATATTTCACAATAGAAAAATTTATAAATGAATGAACAAGGTGATTTAGCTTATGTTTCTCCTGCATGAATCCTTTATGCTAATAATTCCTGAATCGTATTTTCCCTTTATGATCAGATAGTTGTTACAGTGTCCCTCCCTGGCCTGGGGGGGTATGTGTGTGCACTCAGATGCACGTACACACAGTAATGTTGCAGCTAACGTCATGGGTTTAAAAACATATATTATTCAGATTTTTTTTTTTTGGATGTGGACCATGTTAAAAGACTTTTATTGAATTTGTTACAATATTGTTACTGTTTTATGTTTTGGTGTTTTGGTTGCAAGCCATGTGAGATCTTAGCTCCCCGACCAGTGATTGAACCCGCCCTCCCTGCATTGGAAGGTGAGGTCTTAACCTCTAGAATGCTAGGAAAGTCCCCGTGATGGCCTTTATAGGCCCTAGAATACCATTTCTCAACCCATTAGACTTCAATGGGCCCCAGGGGTACAACGAATGTTTTGGCCAGCAAAGAAAAAGAAAGGGAACGGAAAAGGGGCCAGAACTCATCATGCGGCCTGTGCGCTCTCTCTAGCTAGCCTTCTTGAAGGTTTAACTGACAAAATAGACACTGTCTCTATGGTGATCTTTCTCCCGCAACATTTTTTAGTACCATTTTTCGACGTCAAAGAGTAAAGCTTTAAAGGTAGACTCACCAATGGCTCTCTGCGGGATCTCCTTTGTGTTTCTATGATGTAGTATATGCCACCCCTTATCGTTCTAATACATTCTTAAAGTAGAACTCTTTTTATGTCTGCAAAGATCTTTCACCTTCTCAGTCCTGAAGATATCTATCTGTTCTTCTTGGACAAAAAAAAAAAAAAAAAAGAAACCCTGGGCTACAAAATGCTAAGTAGGGATTAAACCACCTCTGACTCTGAATTCTTGAGTTCTTCCTGTCCATGAACCCACAATTACTCACCTTTCTTTAAATATAATTAATGTATATGTTTTTAAAATGTCATATGGGAAATAATAAATGAAAGTTAAGTAATAGAATTAATTGAAGCAGCAGAGGTTAATCACAAAGTATGTGTGTATTTATCCTTGAAGCCGTTCATCCCGAACGTGTATACAAATATTTGGACGCTCATGGAAGGGTAAAGACGTATCATACTATATTTTACATTTTCTGTTAACATTCATCGTTGTTTTCCGATTGATCCCAGTCTGTGTAATTATGATTATAATGTTATAAAGAAAGAATGTATCTAATTGATCAACAGTGACAGAGTATTAACAGAAAGCGGGCCCACGCTTACTCACCACAATATTTCATCATTTTGAAGGACACATACTCACTCAGTAGTGCTTATATATTTGCAAATACTGATCTACTGAAGCAGGTTGGCTTCGTTTCTCCTTACTTGACGCTGAGTATGGCTTTCAGCACTTCTCAAAACCCTTCACTCTCAACATATTGATATTGTATATTTAAAAAGAAGACAAGGGCTGAAGGACTTAATTATTGATTCACTTGCATGCTAACACATTCTTTATAGACTATTTTCCCAGTAAGAGTTTTCTGATGTGAATAGCGAGTGAAAGATTTTCCACATCATCTTTAGAATGGGCATCTCCTCAGCGTGAGCCCTTTCTTGTTCAGTCAGGAATATGGAACCACTGAAGAATGTCCTTCCTTCATGACACTGAGACTACTTTTTCAGTGTGAGCCCTGTCATGTCTCATGAGTCCAGGTCTAATGGAACTCGAGCATTCATTTCATCCGATTTCTTCTACAGCAGTGATTAGATGGTGTACCCCAAGAGGGCTCTCCTTGTAGTAAACCTTGGGCTGTCTTCTCTACTGTGTCAGGGATGCAGCCCACTCTGAGCTCTCTGTGTATCCTGAGGCTGGAGCTCCACCTGAAGGCTCTTCCACCATGATTACAGGCTCCGGGTTTCTCTCCACATGACTTTCCTGGTGAGTTAAAAGGGGTAATTTCTGGCTGAAGGCTCAATATCATTGATTAGAGACACAGGGTTTCTACTCGGTATGAATTCTCTGGCGTTTATAAAAGCGGGAGCTCTGGGTAAAGGCTGCACCACCTGGATTCCAGACATAGGGTGTCTCTCCTGTGAGTTTTCTAGTGCGTATAAGCGTGAGAGCTGCGTTTCAAGGCTTTTCCACACTCACTGCCTTTGTAGGGTTTCTCATCAGTGTGAATTCTCACCCATGACTAAGGTTATGGCTTCGACTAAGTGCTTTCTCACATAAATGATATTCATTGTGGTTTCTCTCCTGTGTGACTGTGCTCATGACATTGAAGGGTTGCATGGTCACCGAAAGCTCCTCCACAGTCATTCCAAGCATAGGGCTTCTCCCCCGTTTGAGTTTACTGGTGTGAATAAGTGTCAGCTCTCTGGCTGCAGTACCTTTATAAGGTTCGTCTCCTCCAGTGCGAGCCGTTGGTGTATACATGCGAGGCTTCAGCCGAATATTTTCACACGTTCAGGACATTTGCAAGAGTCACTCCAGGGTGCACTCTCTCATGTTGTCTAAGGTTGGAGGGTGACTAAATGCCTTCCACATTCTGAGTTCTGCATGATTTCCCTCTAGTATAATTAGCTTAAGCCTCTCGCATTCGGGCTGAAAGTGCAACACACGTGGAGTTAAGGTTGCTGTATGCGAAATGTCCTCATGTCCGTGGCATTCTGTGAGCTCTTCTCCAGCATGAAATCCCTGCTGTTGACAAGGAAAGAGAGGCTGTTAAAGATTACTCACATCATACTCATTCAGTCATTTCCCGACATGTGAATTCTAGGCGGCGCCCTCCGTGATGGTCTTCATTCAAAATCTCCGCATACTCGTTACTTTCACAGGTAATGTTACTTTGCTGAATTCCCACAGATTTTCTGTCTGGTAAACCCTCACTGGTCATAGCCTTCTGATTAAGTTTTAGGTCTTCTTTATGTTTCCAACACCATATCCATGAGCTCTGTTTAATCAATTACATTTTCATTGACGCTCAGGTCAGAGTTTGACATGTAATGTCAAATGACATGGGTCCTCAGATTAAATGGATAGAAAATCTCCTGGCCACAGGTCCAAGGCCATGGAGGGCAGAGCTAGGGTGGAGGCTCTGATGTTGCTGATTCCCACGTGGGGAGGAACCAAGGTGACTGAGGACAATTGCATCCGGGGCAGCGGTGGGGGCGGGGGGCAACAGGGAAGGTGGGGCGCTAAAGACCTGGAATGGGTGTTGTTGAACAAATGACGGTTCCTTTCACCAAGAATTATTAAATAAGAACTTTGGAAGAGGTGTCCTTGCTGTGGAGACAAGACTCTCCAGGAGACCATGGTAAGGGTTACCTGGGAATTAATGTGAACCCTAGGAACTGAATCTTAATAAAACAGTAACTGTGAACAGTAAGTCGAATCAAAGTGTAGCACCCGATCATTTGCATTGTTTCCTGCCAAATGGAGATATTCTGTACTCCCTACATGCCGAGGAGCCAATGCAGCCTTGCTCTTGACCACGGGAGGAAAAATCGTTCCTTCTGTCTGCGCATGCCTGTGGGTAAGCTGGCAGGGGTCACCCCCAGCTGGGTGGTTGGCGATTCACGTCTGGTGGATCTAACAATAGTTTGAAAGCCTGGCTTCTCATGGCTGCTTTCTCTTTCCTCAGATTTATCTGCTTGATTTTCGGATTGGCCCTGCCCAAGGATGCAGGGGAGGGCAGGTGGTGGCAGAGTTCCTGATAATGAAACAACAGGTGAGAAAAAAAAAACCAAAAAAACAAAAAAAACTTAGTTTGATTCCTGAATTGATCCGTCTTTTGCCAAATGGTCAGGTTTCTACTTTGGGTCCGGATCTTCTAAGTGCACCCAGGAAATAGTAACTCCAGTTACGTGCACCACCCTGTTAAGGATACAGCAGGTCAGGGACCAATGTAGAAACACTCTCTTTCCCGACATTTACGTTCACTTCTTCCAGCCTCCATTAAGGCTGTGACCTCACAGAAGACGGGAGAGGTATTTTCCTTCTCTTCTTTTAAAGGTCGTCCCTTGGGCTCCGTGGCCTCCTTCATCATGCTACTGGCTGCGGTGGACTTAGGAATGCGGTGAACACAGGGGCTAGAGAATGACTCAGAACAGAAATCTGTGGGGAGCAGGCGTTTCATCAGGTGAGTCCTGTGTCATAGGTGCTGTGGTGAGCGGGGGTTTGGTGAGAGAGAGCAATAAAGAATCATTTAGTTTTCCTAATTTAAAAAGCTTAACTTTTTACAGACTACTCCTAAACATTTTGACAGCTTCCAAAAGATAAACGTAAGTTCCTTAGCAAAGTTATTCACATAAGTGTTTTCCTTTGTGTTCTTAACCTTCATTCAAATTAGGAAGTTGAATGCAATGTCTGCAGATTCTTATTTTCTTAATTGTGACTGTGTATGGAGGAGAAGGGCCATAGTACACAGAACCAAATGTCGAGCGCTGGACAGCAAATGACAGTCTGGAGAGCTCCAGGACCTCACTCCCACGCAGAGACATCAGTAAAACAACCAGGACCTGCCTGAATGAGCTGGGGTTCTAGCCCAGGGAACCCCAGAAGTGGGAACAATGGGCTTTCTGATCCCACCATTGGCAGCCCTGGGAAGTGTGCCTATTAGACCCGGGGATGTGTGTGTGTGTGTGTGTGTGCGCACACGTGTGTCTGTTTCTTTTTCCTGACACCCCTGGACTTGCCGAGTGTGCGTCACTGTTGCATGAAAGCTACGGCCATGTGGTGCTAAAGTTCTAAGACCCTCTCAGTCTTGTATCTTCCTGCGTTGCATACATACAATTTCTCTAATAGGTCCAGATGCAAATGTTCAGTTGTCTCCTTGGCTCCCACCTGCAATGGCATGGGGTTGTCTTGCTTGGGAAAGCAGCTCTAGGCTCATGGAGAGAAGAGCTGCACGGGTGTAGGGTGGGCAGAGAGAATTGGAGAAAGCAAGTGAATTGCTATGGTCTCCTGATCCGGAGGTAAGAGGCTGGGCACTAAGGCAACCCAAGTCTTCAGAGTCAGGCTTCTGACTGCAGAATTCTCTACATTACCGTGAGGAGCGCATCTCCTTCGCGTCAGCCTCCTGCCCACATCTTCCCAGCCCCGTCCGCTGCTGGGGTCGCGTCGTGCCATGCCGAGGCGAACTGGCAGGTAGCTCCTTCGGCGGACGCACGGAGACGAACGCGAGCCTTTGGGCGGTCGGAGCTGCTCCGTCGCCGGCCAGCGATCAGAATCCATCCCGCTGACGTTCAAGCCCGTTGTCGGGAGCCACCTGGCGGCCGCTTTTATAGTGTCCCTTCCCTCCTGAGCTTTGGCGAACTTGGCGAGGGATGTGATTCGCCCGCCAGGCGCGGGCCAGAGTTCCGGGAGGCCGGCGACGCTGGCGGCGACCGTCCCGCTGGTGCGGAGCGGTGGGCGAGGCCTGCTCTCACCGGAGATTGAATGTGGAGCGCCGTGTGTTGTGGGGCCGCCGCTGAGCTCCTTGGGAGGGTTAGGGGGAGGTCTGCGCCGGTCGACCAGCACTCCCTGGTGTCCCTGGGCCCGCGGAGACACCCCCCGCCCCACACACACACGTCCTGCTACGCGTGACCAGGAGAGGATGTCCGTGCCCGACGTCGTACTCCGTGTGTCACGATGCGTCGGTGCGTCCTCGCCGCCTTGGGGGCCCGGGTCATGCCGGTGCAGTCGTGGCGGTCTGGCTGCGCAACAGGGGCCACTTCAGTTGCTCCGGGTCCCAGGCGAGGCGGTCACGGGGGCGGAACTTGCACCGAGGCAGGGGCATGGGATGCCTGTCAACAGACCGCATCCACCCGGCAGGTTAAACGGGCGTCTATGCAGGGAGCTCCCTTCCCAACTTCCTGGTAGCGTCGTCAGCGTGGCGCTTGCGTTTCGAACCTGTTCAGGTCCCCTCACCGAGGTGTGTCGAGGGCAAGCGTGTAGGGCGCTCGTGGAGGGGCGGCAGTTCCTCCTAGGCTTCGGTGGTCCTAAGTCGTAGACGTTTCTCTTTGGGAAACAGGGAACGCCCGGGGCACACGTGATAGTCGTGAGGAGACACGAGCCTGGCCGCGGTCCTGCAAGGGCGCGGTCGTCAGTAGCTTCACTGAAGAAGCTCTGCATACAGTGAATGGCCTAGAGACGCGCGTGCGGAGGGCAGGACCCCCCCAGAGCAAGAAATGGGAACGATGGTGTCCTGTTTCGAGGACGGGTGTCAGCGGCGTGGCGGTGTGCGTTCGCTCGTGTGCCATCGGAATACTTCCCGTGGAAGTTCACACCAGTTGCACGTCACTTGGCGTGTGCGGCGGCAAGGTCGACCAGATGGGCAGATTTTGGTATTGGGGCGAGGGGAAAATTTCATGAATTGAGGCTCTTTTGGTTGTGAGAGTCACTACAATGTGAACAGTAGTGAAAAAAGAAACCTTAAGATTTACAATAAATCGACACTACTCTAAGAATTACTATAAAAACATACTATGCAACTTGCAGGTATTCTTGCATCTGGTAAGCCATTTCTTTCTTAAAAGGGCAGTATTGCATCATGAAACATATAAGTAAGTGCATTTTTAGATTTTGATGTTGTATTTAGGAATATATTTAATTTCGAATGTACCAATAGTGTATATAATCGCATGGGGACTATATACACTAAAGAACACACCGGAAAATTCTGGATTTTATGGTAAATGTGTTCTTTTGGGTTGCTTTGGGTTCTCAAAAAAAAATTAGAAAGAAATCAAGAGCCCAATATAAAGAGCAAGATAGCAACCCTCTTGTCTGTTATCCTCTAAAGGGGTAACCCCTTGAATTTTGAATAAAATCGATGATGGAAGGAGTTTTAACAGGCACGTACACTGGAATTTTTATCCTTATAAAAATCGTTACTGGGCTTCCCTGGTGGCGCAGTGGTTGAGAGTCTGCCTGCCGATGCAGGGGACACGGGTTCGTGCCCCGGTCCGGGAGGATCCCCCATGCCATGGAGCAACTGGGCCCGTGAGCCATGGCCACCGAGCCTGCGCGTCTGGGGCCTGTGCTCCGCAACGGGAGAGGCCACGACTGTGAGAGGCCCGCGTACAGGAAAAAAAAGAACAGTCGTTACTAATTTTCAAACATATAGGCTTGAATGCTAACAAATTTTAAAGTACTTATTTTGCAATATAGAGAAGAGCAAAGCTTCATCTTAAGACAGGAAATCTCGCTTTGCTCTCCCCAATTCATGCAGACAAAGTTTTCCAAAATTGAGAGTTTTGGAAAATACTTTTACTAACCAGTCTTTCTAAAAATATATTACTTTTCAAAATTCCAGAACTGAGACTGCTTTAAATGTCAATTTTATTTTAGGTACAGCCAACTTTCTATTGTAGACTAGTAGTGGCCTTTGGTAACTATACAATGTATGAACGTGTCTTTTTTTCTTAATGTCAGAAATATTATTTTGCAATTTATTCTTATTACCTGCCTTAGACTATAGAGTTCTATGAAGAGAAAGGCATTGTGTTATTTACAGTTGAATCAACATAACAGTCCAGGTTCTGAAATGTTGGAAGTTCTCATTAAATATTTCACAATAGAAAAATTTATAAATGAATGAACAAGGTGATTTAGCTTATGTTTCTCCTGCATGAATCCTTTATGCTAATAATTCCTGAATCGTATTTTCCCTTTATGATCTGATAGTTTTTACAGTGTCCCTCCCTGGCCTGGGGGGGTATGTGTGTGCACTCAGATGCACGTACACACAGTAATGTTGCAGCTAACGTCATGGGTTTAAAAACATATATTATTCAGATTTTTTTTTTTTTTGGATGTGGACCATGTTAAAAGACTTTTATTGAATTTGTTACAATATTGTTACTGTTTTATGTTTTGGTGTTTTGGTTGCAAGCCATGTGAGATCTTAGCTCCCCGACCAGGGATTGAACCCGCCCTCCCTGCATTGGAAGGTGAGGTCTTAACCTCTAGAATGCTAGGAAAGTCCCCGTGATGGCCTTTATAGGCCCTAGAATACCATTTCTCAACCCATTAGACTTCAATGGGCCCCAGGGGTACAACGAATGTTTTGGCCAGCAAAGAAAAAGAAAGGGAACGGAAAAGGGGCCAGAACTCATCATGCGGCCTGTGCGCTCTCTCTAGCTAGCCTTCTTGAAGGTTTAACTGACAAAATAGACACTGTCTCTATGGTGATCTTTCTCCCGCAACATTTTTTAGTACCATTTTTCGACGTCAAAGAGTAAAGCTTTAAAGGTAGACTCACCAATGGCTCTCTGCGGGATCTCCTTTGTGTTTCTATGATGTAGTATATGCCACCCCTTATCGTTCTAATACATTCTTAAAGTAGAACTCTTTTTATGTCTGCAAAGATCTTTCACCTTCTCAGTCCTGAAGATATCTATCTGTTCTTCTTGGACAAAAAAAAAAAAAAAAAAGAAACCCTGGGCTACAAAATGCTAAGTAGGGATTAAACCACCTCTGACTCTGAATTCTTGAGTTCTTCCTGTCCATGAACCCACAATTACTCACCTTTCTTTAAATATAATTAATGTATATGTTTTTAAAATGTCATATGGGAAATAGTAAATGAAAGTTAAGTAATAGAATTAATTGAAGCAGCAGAGGTTAATCACAAAGTATGTGTGTATTTATCCTTGAAGCCGTTCATCCCGAACGTGTATACAAATATTTGGACGCTCATGGAAGGGTAAAGACGTATCATACTATATTTTACAATTTCTGTTAACATTCATCGTTGTTTTCCGATTGATCCCAGTCTGTGTAATTATGATTATAATGTTATAAAGAAAGAATGTATCTAATTGATCAACAGTGACAGAGTATTAACAGAAAGCGGGCCCACGCTTACTCACCACAATATTTCATCATTTTGAAGGACACATACTCACTCAGTAGTGCTTATATATTTGCAAATACTGATCTACTGAAGCAGGTTGGCTTCGTTTCTCCTTACTTGACGCTGAGTATGGCTTTCAGCACTTCTCAAAACCCTTCACTCTCAACATATTGATATTGTATATTTAAAAAGAAGACAAGGGCTGAAGGACTTAATTATTGACTCACTTGCATGCTAACACATTCTTTATAGACTATTTTCCCAGTAAGAGTTTTCTGATGTGAATAGCGAGTGAAAGATTTTCCACATCATCTTTAGAATGGGCATCTCCTCAGCGTGAGCCCTTTCTTGTTCAGTCAGGAATATGGAACCACTGAAGAATGTCCTTCCTTCATGACACTGAGACTACTTTTTCAGTGTGAGCCCTGTCATGTCTCATGAGTCCAGGTCTAATGGAACTCGAGCATTCATTTCATCCGATTTCTTCTACAGCAGTGATTAGATGGTGTACCCCAAGAGGGCTCTCCTTGTAGTAAACCTTGGGCTGTCTTCTCTACTGTGTCAGGGATGCAGCCCACTCTGAGCTCTCTGTGTATCCTGAGGCTGGAGCTCCACCTGAAGGCTCTTCCACCATGATTACAGGCTCCGGGTTTCTCTCCACATGACTTTCCTGGTGAGTTAAAAGGGGTAATTTCTGGCTGAAGGCTCAATATCATTGATTAGAGACACAGGGTTTCTACTCGGTATGAATTCTCTGGCGTTTATAAAAGCGGGAGCTCTGGGTAAAGGCTGCACCACCTGGATTCCAGACATAGGGTGTCTCTCCTGTGAGTTTTCTAGTGCGTATAAGCGTGAGAGCTGCGTTTCAAGGCTTTTCCACACTCACTGCCTTTGTAGGGTTTCTCATCAGTGTGAATTCTCACCCATGACTAAGGTTATGGCTTCGACTAAGTGCTTTCTCACATAAATGATATTCATTGTGGTTTCTCTCCTGTGTGACTGTGCTCATGACATTGAAGGGTTGCATGGTCACCGAAAGCTCCTCCACAGTCATTCCAAGCATAGGGCTTCTCCCCCGTTTGAGTTTACTGGTGTGAATAAGTGTCAGCTCTCTGGCTGCAGTACCTTTATAAGGTTCGTCTCCTCCAGTGCGAGCCGTTGGTGTATACATGCGAGGCTTCAGCCGAATATTTTCACACGTTCAGGACATTTGCAAGAGTCACTCCAGGGTGCACTCTCTCATGTTGTCTAAGGTTGGAGGGTGACTAAATGCCTTCCACATTCTGAGTTCTGCATGATTTCCCTCTAGTATAATTAGCTTAAGCCTCTCGCATTCGGGCTGAAAGTGCAACACACGTGGAGTTAAGGTTGCTGTATGCGAAATGTCCTCATGTCCGTGGCATTCTGTGAGCTCTTCTCCAGCATGAAATCCCTGCTGTTGACAAGGAAAGAGAGGCTGTTAAAGATTACTCACATCATACTCATTCAGTCATTTCCCGACATGTGAATTCTAGGCGGCGCCCTCCGTGATGGTCTTCATTCAAAATCTCCGCATACTCGTTACTTTCACAGGTAATGTTACTTTGCTGAATTCCCACAGATTTTCTGTCTGGTAAACCCTCACTGGTCATAGCCTTCTGATTAAGTTTTAGGTCTTCTTTATGTTTCCAACACCATATCCATGAGCTCTGTTTAATCAATTACATTTTCATTGACGCTCAGGTCAGAGTTTGACATGTAATGTCAAATGACATGGGTCCTCAGATTAAATGGATAGAAAATCTCCTGGCCACAGGTCCAAGGCCATGGAGGGCAGAGCTAGGGTGGAGGCTCTGATGTTGCTGATTCCCACGTGGGGAGGAACCAAGGTGACTGAGGACAATTGCATCCGGGGCAGCGGTGGGGGCGGGGGGCAACAGGGAAGGTGGGGCGCTAAAGACCTGGAATGGGTGTTGTTGAACAAATGACGGTTCCTTTCACCAAGAATTATTAAATAAGAACTTTGGAAGAGGTGTCCTTGCTGTGGAGACAAGACTCTCCAGGAGACCATGGTAAGGGTTACCTGGGAATTAATGTGAACCCTAGGAACTGAATCTTAATAAAACAGTAACTGTGAACAGTAAGTCGAATCAAAGTGTAGCACCCGATCATTTGCATTGTTTCCTGCCAAATGGAGATATTCTGTACTCCCTACATGCCGAGGAGCCAATGCAGCCTTGCTCTTGACCATGGGAGGAAAAATCGTTCCTTCTGTCTGCGCATGCCTGTGGGTAAGCTGGCAGGGGTCACCCCCAGCTGGGTGGTTGGCGATTCACGTCTGGTGGATCTAACAATAGTTTGAAAGCCTGGCTTCTCATGGCTGCTTTCTCTTTCCTCAGATTTATCTGCTTGATTTTCGGATTGGCCCTGCCCAAGGATGCAGGGGAGGGCAGGTGGTGGCAGAGTTCCTGATAATGAAACAACAGGTGAGAAAAAAAAAACCAAAAAAACAAAAAAAACTTAGTTTGATTCCTGAATTGATCCGTCTTTTGCCAAATGGTCAGGTTTCTACTTTGGGTCCGGATCTTCTAAGTGCACCCAGGAAATAGTAACTCCAGTTACGTGCACCACCCTGTTAAGGATACAGCAGGTCAGGGACCAATGTAGAAACACTCTCTTTCCCGACATTTACGTTCACTTCTTCCAGCCTCCATTAAGGCTGTGACCTCACAGAAGACGGGAGAGGTATTTTCCTTCTCTTCTTTTAAAGGTCGTCCCTTGGGCTCCGTGGCCTCCTTCATCATGCTACTGGCTGCGGTGGACTTAGGAATGCGGTGAACACAGGGGCTAGAGAATGACTCAGAACAGAAATCTGTGGGGAGCAGGCGTTTCATCAGGTGAGTCCTGTGTCATAGGTGCTGTGGTGAGCGGGGGTTTGGTGAGAGAGAGCAATAAAGAATCATTTAGTTTTCCTAATTTAAAAAGCTTAACTTTTTACAGACTACTCCTAAACATTTTGACAGCTTCCAAAAGATAAACGTAAGTTCCTTAGCAAAGTTATTCACATAAGTGTTTTCCTTTGTGTTCTTAACCTTCATTCAAATTAGGAAGTTGAATGCAATGTCTGCAGATTCTTATTTTCTTAATTGTGACTGTGTATGGAGGAGAAGGGCCATAGTACACAGAACCAAATGTCGAGCGCTGGACAGCAAATGACAGTCTGGAGAGCTCCAGGACCTCACTCCCACGCAGAGACATCAGTAAAACAACCAGGACCTGCCTGAATGAGCTGGGGTTCTAGCCCAGGGAACCCCAGAAGTGGGAACAATGGGCTTTCTGATCCCACCATTGGCAGCCCTGGGAAGTGTGCCTATTAGACCCGGGGATGTGTGTGTGTGTGTGTGTGTGCGTGTGTGTGTGCGCACACGTGTGTCTGTTTCTTTTTCCTGACACCCCTGGACTTGCCGAGTGTGCGTCACTGTTGCATGAAAGCTACGGCCATGTGGTGCTAAAGTTCTAAGACCCTCTCAGTCTTGTATCTTCCTGCGTTGCATACATACAATTTCTCTAATAGGTCCAGATGCAAATGTTCAGTTGTCTCCTTGGCTCCCACCTGCAATGGCATGGGGTTGTCTTGCTTGGGAAAGCAGCTCTAGGCTCATGGAGAGAAGAGCTGCACGGGTGTAGGGTGGGCAGAGAGAATTGGAGAAAGCAAGTGAATTGCTATGGTCTCCTGATCCGGAGGTAAGAGGCTGGGCACTAAGGCAACCCAAGTCTTCAGAGTCAGGCTTCTGACTGCAGAATTCTCTACATTACCGTGAGGAGCGCATCTCCTTCGCGTCAGCCTCCTGCCCACATCTTCCCAGCCCCGTCCGCTGCTGGGGTCGCGTCGTGCCATGCCGAGGCGAACTGGCAGGTAGCTCCTTCGGCGGACGCACGGAGACGAACGCGAGCCTTTGGGCGGTCGGAGCTGCTCCGTCGCCGGCCAGCGATCAGAATCCATCCCGCTGACGTTCAAGCCCGTTGTCGGGAGCCACCTGGCGGCCGCTTTTATAGTGTCCCTTCCCTCCTGAGCTTTGGCGAACTTGGCGAGGGATGTGATTCGCCCGCCAGGCGCGGGCCAGAGTTCCGGGAGGCCGGCGACGCTGGCGGCGACCGTCCCGCTGGTGCGGAGCGGTGGGCGAGGCCTGCTCTCACCGGAGATTGAATGTGGAGCGCCGTGTGTTGTGGGGCCGCCGCTGAGCTCCTTGGGAGGGTTAGGGGGAGGTCTGCGCCGGTCGACCAGCACTCCCTGGTGTCCCTGGGCCCGCGGAGACACCCCCCGCCCCACACACACACGTCCTGCTACGCGTGACCAGGAGAGGATGTCCGTGCCCGACGTCGTACTCCGTGTGTCACGATGCGTCGGTGCGTCCTCGCCGCCTTGGGGGCCCGGGTCATGCCGGTGCAGTCGTGGCGGTCTGGCTGCGCAACAGGGGCCACTTCAGTTGCTCCGGGTCCCAGGCGAGGCGGTCACGGGGGCGGAACTTGCACCGAGGCAGGGGCATGGGATGCCTGTCAACAGACCGCATCCACCCGGCAGGTTAAACGGGCGTCTATGCAGGGAGCTCCCTTCCCAACTTCCTGGTAGCGTCGTCAGCGTGGCGCTTGCGTTTCGAACCTGTTCAGGTCCCCTCACCGAGGTGTGTCGAGGGCAAGCGTGTAGGGCGCTCGTGGAGGGGCGGCAGTTCCTCCTAGGCTTCGGTGGTCCTAAGTCGTAGACGTTTCTCTTTGGGAAACAGGGAACGCCCGGGGCACACGTGATAGTCGTGAGGAGACACGAGCCTGGCCGCGGTCCTGCAAGGGCGCGGTCGTCAGTAGCTTCACTGAAGAAGCTCTGCATACAGTGAATGGCCTAGAGACGCGCGTGCGGAGGGCAGGACCCCCCCAGAGCAAGAAATGGGAACGATGGTGTCCTGTTTCGAGGACGGGTGTCAGCGGCGTGGCGGTGTGCGTTCGCTCGTGTGCCATCGGAATACTTCCCGTGGAAGTTCACACCAGTTGCACGTCACTTGGCGTGTGCGGCGGCAAGGTCGACCAGATGGGCAGATTTTGGTATTGGGGCGAGGGGAAAATTTCATGAATTCAGGCTCTTTTGGTTGTGAGAGTCACTACAATGTGAACAGTAGTGAAAAAAGAAACCTTAAGATTTACAATAAATCGACACTACTCTAAGAATTACTATAAAAACATACTATGCAACTTGCAGGTATTCTTGCATCTGGTAAGCCATTTCTTTCTTAAAAGGGCAGTATTGCATCATGAAACATATAAGTAAGTGCATTTTTAGATTTTGATGTTGTATTTAGGAATATATTTAATTTCGAATGTACCAATAGTGTATATAATCGCATGGGGACTATATACACTAAAGAACACACCGGAAAATTCTGGATTTTATGGTAAATGTGTTCTTTTGGGTTGCTTTGGGTTCTCAAAAAAAAATTAGAAAGAAATCAAGAGCCCAATATAAAGAGCAAGATAGCAACCCTCTTGTCTGTTATCCTCTAAAGGGGTAACCCCTTGAATTTTGAATAAAATCGATGATGGAAGGAGTTTTAACAGGCACGTACACTGGAATTTTTATCCTTATAAAAATCGTTACTGGGCTTCCCTGGTGGCGCAGTGGTTGAGAGTCTGCCTGCCGATGCAGGGGACACGGGTTCGTGCCCCGGTCCGGGAGGATCCCCCATGCCATGGAGCAGCTGGGCCCGTGAGCCATGGCCGCCGAGCCTGCGCGTCTGGGGCCTGTGCTCCGCAAAGGGAGAGGCCACGACTGTGAGAGGCCCGCGTACAGGAAAAAAAAGAACAGTCGTTACTAATTTTCAAACATATAGGCTTGAATGCTAACAAATTTTAAAGTACTTATTTTGCAATATAGAGAAGAGCAAAGCTTCATCTTAAGACAGGAAATCTCGCTTTGCTCTCCCCAATTCATGCAGACAAAGTTTTCCAAAATTGAGAGTTTTGGAAAATACTTTTACTAACCAGTCTTTCTAAAAATATATTACTTTTCAAAATTCCAGAACTGAGACTGCTTTAAATGTCAATTTTATTTTAGGTACAGCCAACTTTCTATTGTAGACTAGTAGTGGCCTTTGGTAACTATACAATGTATGAACGTGTCTTTTTTTCTTAATGTCAGAAATATTATTTTGCAATTTATTCTTATTACCTGCCTTAGACTATAGAGTTCTATGAAGAGAAAGGCATTGTGTTATTTACAGTTGAATCAACATAACAGTCCAGGTTCTGAAATGTTGGAAGTTCTCATTAAATATTTCACAATAGAAAAATTTATAAATGAATGAACAAGGTGATTTAGCTTATGTTTCTCCTGCATGAATCCTTTATGCTAATAATTCCTGAATCGTATTTTCCCTTTATGATCTGATAGTTGTTACAGTGTCCCTCCCTGGCCTGGGGGGGTATGTGTGTGCACTCAGATGCACGTACACACAGTAATGTTGCAGCTAACGTCATGGGTTTAAAAACATATATTATTCAGATTTTTTTTTTTTTGGATGTGGACCATGTTAAAAGACTTTTATTGAATTTGTTACAATATTGTTACTGTTTTATGTTTTGGTGTTTTGGTTGCAAGCCATGTGAGATCTTAGCTCCCCGACCAGGGATTGAACCCGCCCTCCCTGCATTGGAAGGTGAGGTCTTAACCTCTAGAATGCTAGGAAAGTCCCCGTGATGGCCTTTATAGGCCCTAGAATACCATTTCTCAACCCATTAGACTTCAATGGGCCCCAGGGGTACAACGAATGTTTTGGCCAGCAAAGAAAAAGAAAGGGAACGGAAAAGGGGCCAGAACTCATCATGCGGCCTGTGCGCTCTCTCTAGCTAGCCTTCTTGAAGGTTTAACTGACAAAATAGACACTGTCTCTATGGTGATCTTTCTCCCGCAACATTTTTTAGTACCATTTTTCGACGTCAAAGAGTAAAGCTTTAAAGGTAGACTCACCAATGGCTCTCTGCGGGATCTCCTTTGTGTTTCTATGATGTAGTATATGCCACCCCTTATCGTTCTAATACATTCTTAAAGTAGAACTCTTTTTATGTCTGCAAAGATCTTTCACCTTCTCAGTCCTGAAGATATCTATCTGTTCTTCTTGGACAAAAAAAAAAAAAAAAAAGAAACCCTGGGCTACAAAATGCTAAGTAGGGATTAAACCACCTCTGACTCTGAATTCTTGAGTTCTTCCTGTCCATGAACCCACAATTACTCACCTTTCTTTAAATATAATTAATGTATATGTTTTTAAAATGTCATATGGGAAATAGTAAATGAAAGTTAAGTAATAGAATTAATTGAAGCAGCAGAGGTTAATCACAAAGTATGTGTGTATTTATCCTTGAAGCCGTTCATCCCGAACGTGTATACAAATATTTGGACGCTCATGGAAGGGTAAAGACGTATCATACTATATTTTACAATTTCTGTTAACATTCATCGTTGTTTTCCGATTGATCCCAGTCTGTGTAATTATGATTATAATGTTATAAAGAAAGAATGTATCTAATTGATCAACAGTGACAGAGTATTAACAGAAAGCGGGCCCACGCTTACTCACCACAATATTTCATCATTTTGAAGGACACATACTCACTCAGTAGTGCTTATATATTTGCAAATACTGATCTACTGAAGCAGGTTGGCTTCGTTTCTCCTTACTTGACGCTGAGTATGGCTTTCAGCACTTCTCAAAACCCTTCACTCTCAACATATTGATATTGTATATTTAAAAAGAAGACAAGGGCTGAAGGACTTAATTATTGATTCACTTGCATGCTAACACATTCTTTATAGACTATTTTCCCAGTAAGAGTTTTCTGATGTGAATAGCGAGTGAAAGATTTTCCACATCATCTTTAGAATGGGCATCTCCTCAGCGTGAGCCCTTTCTTGTTCAGTCAGGAATATGGAACCACTGAAGAATGTCCTTCCTTCATGACACTGAGACTACTTTTTCAGTGTGAGCCCTGTCATGTCTCATGAGTCCAGGTCTAATGGAACTCGAGCATTCATTTCATCCGATTTCTTCTACAGCAGTGATTAGATGGTGTACCCCAAGAGGGCTCTCCTTGTAGTAAACCTTGGGCTGTCTTCTCTACTGTGTCAGGGATGCAGCCCACTCTGAGCTCTCTGTGTATCCTGAGGCTGGAGCTCCACCTGAAGGCTCTTCCACCATGATTACAGGCTCCGGGTTTCTCTCCACATGACTTTCCTGGTGAGTTAAAAGGGGTAATTTCTGGCTGAAGGCTCAATATCATTGATTAGAGACACAGGGTTTCTACTCGGTATGAATTCTCTGGCGTTTATAAAAGCGGGAGCTCTGGGTAAAGGCTGCACCACCTGGATTCCAGACATAGGGTGTCTCTCCTGTGAGTTTTCTAGTGCGTATAAGCGTGAGAGCTGCGTTTCAAGGCTTTTCCACACTCACTGCCTTTGTAGGGTTTCTCATCAGTGTGAATTCTCACCCATGACTAAGGTTATGGCTTCGACTAAGTGCTTTCTCACATAAATGATATTCATTGTGGTTTCTCTCCTGTGTGACTGTGCTCATGACATTGAAGGGTTGCATGGTCACCGAAAGCTCCTCCACAGTCATTCCAAGCATAGGGCTTCTCCCCCGTTTGAGTTTACTGGTGTGAATAAGTGTCAGCTCTCTGGCTGCAGTACCTTTATAAGGTTCGTCTCCTCCAGTGCGAGCCGTTGGTGTATACATGCGAGGCTTCAGCCGAATATTTTCACACGTTCAGGACATTTGCAAGAGTCACTCCAGGGTGCACTCTCTCATGTTGTCTAAGGTTGGAGGGTGACTAAATGCCTTCCACATTCTGAGTTCTGCATGATTTCCCTCTAGTATAATTAGCTTAAGCCTCTCGCATTCGGGCTGAAAGTGCAACACACGTGGAGTTAAGGTTGCTGTATGCGAAATGTCCTCATGTCCGTGGCATTCTGTGAGCTCTTCTCCAGCATGAAATCCCTGCTGTTGACAAGGAAAGAGAGGCTGTTAAAGATTACTCACATCATACTCATTCAGTCATTTCCCGACATGTGAATTCTAGGCGGCGCCCTCCGTGATGGTCTTCATTCAAAATCTCCGCATACTCGTTACTTTCACAGGTAATGTTACTTTGCTGAATTCCCACAGATTTTCTGTCTGGTAAACCCTCACTGGTCATAGCCTTCTGATTAAGTTTTAGGTCTTCTTTATGTTTCCAACACCATATCCATGAGCTCTGTTTAATCAATTACATTTTCATTGACGCTCAGGTCAGAGTTTGACATGTAATGTCAAATGACATGGGTCCTCAGATTAAATGGATAGAAAATCTCCTGGCCACAGGTCCAAGGCCATGGAGGGCAGAGCTAGGGTGGAGGCTCTGATGTTGCTGATTCCCACGTGGGGAGGAACCAAGGTGACTGAGGACAATTGCATCCGGGGCAGCGGTGGGGGCGGGGGGCAACAGGGAAGGTGGGGCGCTAAAGACCTGGAATGGGTGTTGTTGAACAAATGACGGTTCCTTTCACCAAGAATTATTAAATAAGAACTTTGGAAGAGGTGTCCTTGCTGTGGAGACAAGACTCTCCAGGAGACCATGGTAAGGGTTACCTGGGAATTAATGTGAACCCTAGGAACTGAATCTTAATAAAACAGTAACTGTGAACAGTAAGTCGAATCAAAGTGTAGCACCCGATCATTTGCATTGTTTCCTGCCAAATGGAGATATTCTGTACTCCCTACATGCCGAGGAGCCAATGCAGCCTTGCTCTTGACCATGGGAGGAAAAATCGTTCCTTCTGTCTGCGCATGCCTGTGGGTAAGCTGGCAGGGGTCACCCCCAGCTGGGTGGTTGGCGATTCACGTCTGGTGGATCTAACAATAGTTTGAAAGCCTGGCTTCTCATGGCTGCTTTCTCTTTCCTCAGATTTATCTGCTTGATTTTCGGATTGGCCCTGCCCAAGGATGCAGGGGAGGGCAGGTGGTGGCAGAGTTCCTGATAATGAAACAACAGGTGAGAAAAAAAAAACCAAAAAAACAAAAAAAACTTAGTTTGATTCCTGAATTGATCCGTCTTTTGCCAAATGGTCAGGTTTCTACTTTGGGTCCGGATCTTCTAAGTGCACCCAGGAAATAGTAACTCCAGTTACGTGCACCACCCTGTTAAGGATACAGCAGGTCAGGGACCAATGTAGAAACACTCTCTTTCCCGACATTTACGTTCACTTCTTCCAGCCTCCATTAAGGCTGTGACCTCACAGAAGACGGGAGAGGTATTTTCCTTCTCTTCTTTTAAAGGTCGTCCCTTGGGCTCCGTGGCCTCCTTCATCATGCTACTGGCTGCGGTGGACTTAGGAATGCGGTGAACACAGGGGCTAGAGAATGACTCAGAACAGAAATCTGTGGGGAGCAGGCGTTTCATCAGGTGAGTCCTGTGTCATAGGTGCTGTGGTGAGCGGGGGTTTGGTGAGAGAGAGCAATAAAGAATCATTTAGTTTTCCTAATTTAAAAAGCTTAACTTTTTACAGACTACTCCTAAACATTTTGACAGCTTCCAAAAGATAAACGTAAGTTCCTTAGCAAAGTTATTCACATAAGTGTTTTCCTTTGTGTTCTTAACCTTCATTCAAATTAGGAAGTTGAATGCAATGTCTGCAGATTCTTATTTTCTTAATTGTGACTGTGTATGGAGGAGAAGGGCCATAGTACACAGAACCAAATGTCGAGCGCTGGACAGCAAATGACAGTCTGGAGAGCTCCAGGACCTCACTCCCACGCAGAGACATCAGTAAAACAACCAGGACCTGCCTGAATGAGCTGGGGTTCTAGCCCAGGGAACCCCAGAAGTGGGAACAATGGGCTTTCTGATCCCACCATTGGCAGCCCTGGGAAGTGTGCCTATTAGACCCGGGGATGTGTGTGTGTGTGTGTGTGTGTGTGCGCACACGTGTGTCTGTTTCTTTTTCCTGACACCCCTGGACTTGCCGAGTGTGCGTCACTGTTGCATGAAAGCTACGGCCATGTGGTGCTAAAGTTCTAAGACCCTCTCAGTCTTGTATCTTCCTGCGTTGCATACATACAATTTCTCTAATAGGTCCAGATGCAAATGTTCAGTTGTCTCCTTGGCTCCCACCTGCAATGGCATGGGGTTGTCTTGCTTGGGAAAGCAGCTCTAGGCTCATGGAGAGAAGAGCTGCACGGGTGTAGGGTGGGCAGAGAGAATTGGAGAAAGCAAGTGAATTGCTATGGTCTCCTGATCCGGAGGTAAGAGGCTGGGCACTAAGGCAACCCAAGTCTTCAGAGTCAGGCTTCTGACTGCAGAATTCTCTACATTACCGTGAGGAGCGCATCTCCTTCGCGTCAGCCTCCTGCCCACATCTTCCCAGCCCCGTCCGCTGCTGGGGTCGCGTCGTGCCATGCCGAGGCGAACTGGCAGGTAGCTCCTTCGGCGGACGCACGGAGACGAACGCGAGCCTTTGGGCGGTCGGAGCTGCTCCGTCGCCGGCCAGCGATCAGAATCCATCCCGCTGACGTTCAAGCCCGTTGTCGGGAGCCACCTGGCGGCCGCTTTTATAGTGTCCCTTCCCTCCTGAGCTTTGGCGAACTTGGCGAGGGATGTGATTCGCCCGCCAGGCGCGGGCCAGAGTTCCGGGAGGCCGGCGACGCTGGCGGCGACCGTCCCGCTGGTGCGGAGCGGTGGGCGAGGCCTGCTCTCACCGGAGATTGAATGTGGAGCGCCGTGTGTTGTGGGGCCGCCGCTGAGCTCCTTGGGAGGGTTAGGGGGAGGTCTGCGCCGGTCGACCAGCACTCCCTGGTGTCCCTGGGCCCGCGGAGTCACCCCCCGCCCCACACACACACGTCCTGCTACGCGTGACCAGGAGAGGATGTCCGTGCCCGACGTCGTACTCCGTGTGTCACGATGCGTCGGTGCGTCCTCGCCGCCTTGGGGGCCCGGGTCATGCCGGTGCAGTCGTGGCGGTCTGGCTGCGCAACAGGGGCCACTTCAGTTGCTCCGGGTCCCAGGCGAGGCGGTCACGGGGGCGGAACTTGCACCGAGGCAGGGGCATGGGATGCCTGTCAACAGACCGCATCCACCCGGCAGGTTAAACGGGCGTCTATGCAGGGAGCTCCCTTCCCAACTTCCTGGTAGCGTCGTCAGCGTGGCGCTTGCGTTTCGAACCTGTTCAGGTCCCCTCACCGAGGTGTGTCGAGGGCAAGCGTGTAGGGCGCTCGTGGAGGGGCGGCAGTTCCTCCTAGGCTTCGGTGGTCCTAAGTCGTAGACGTTTCTCTTTGGGAAACAGGGAACGCCCGGGGCACACGTGATAGTCGTGAGGAGACACGAGCCTGGCCGCGGTCCTGCAAGGGCGCGGTCGTCAGTAGCTTCACTGAAGAAGCTCTGCAGACAGTGAATGGCCTAGAGACGCGCGTGCGGAGGGCAGGACCCCCCCAGAGCAAGAAATGGGAACGATGGTGTCCTGTTTCGAGGACGGGTGTCAGCGGCGTGGCGGTGTGCGTTCGCTCGTGTGCCATCGGAATACTTCCCGTGGAAGTTCACACCAGTTGCACGTCACTTGGCGTGTGCGGCGGCAAGGTCGACCAGATGGGCAGATTTTGGTATTGGGGCGAGGGGAAAATTTCATGAATTGAGGCTCTTTTGGTTGTGAGAGTCACTACAATGTGAACAGTAGTGAAAAAAGAAACCTTAAGATTTACAATAAATCGACACTACTCTAAGAATTACTATAAAAACATACTATGCAACTTGCAGGTATTCTTGCATCTGGTAAGCCATTTCTTTCTTAAAAGGGCAGTATTGCATCATGAAACATATAAGTAAGTGCATTTTTAGATTTTGATGTTGTATTTAGGAATATATTTAATTTCGAATGTACCAATAGTGTATATAATCGCATGGGGACTATATACACTAAAGAACACACCGGAAAATTCTGGATTTTATGGTAAATGTGTTCTTTTGGGTTGCTTTGGGTTCTCAAAAAAAAAATTAGAAAGAAATCAAGAGCCCAATATAAAGAGCAAGATAGCAACCCTCTTGTCTGTTATCCTCTAAAGGGGTAACCCCTTGAATTTTGAATAAAATCGATGATGGAAGGAGTTTTAACAGGCACGTACACTGGAATTTTTATCCTTATAAAAATCGTTACTGGGCTTCCCTGGTGGCGCAGTGGTTGAGAGTCTGCCTGCCGATGCAGGGGACACGGGTTCGTGCCCCGGTCCGGGAGGATCCCCCATGCCATGGAGCAGCTGGGCCCGTGAGCCATGGCCGCCGAGCCTGCGCGTCTGGGGCCTGTGCTCCGCAACGGGAGAGGCCACGACTGTGAGAGGCCCGCGTACAGGAAAAAAAAGAACAGTCGTTACTAATTTTCAAACATATAGGCTTGAATGCTAACAAATTTTAAAGTACTTATTTTGCAATATAGAGAAGAGCAAAGCTTCATCTTAAGACAGGAAATCTCGCTTTGCTCTCCCCAATTCATGCAGACAAAGTTTTCCAAAATTGAGAGTTTTGGAAAATACTTTTACTAACCAGTCTTTCTAAAAATATATTACTTTTCAAAATTCCAGAACTGAGACTGCTTTAAATGTCAATTTTATTTTAGGTACAGCCAACTTTCTATTGTAGACTAGTAGTGGCCTTTGGTAACTATACAATGTATGAACGTGTCTTTTTTTCTTAATGTCAGAAATATTATTTTGCAATTTATTCTTATTACCTGCCTTAGACTATAGAGTTCTATGAAGAGAAAGGCATTGTGTTATTTACAGTTGAATCAACATAACAGTCCAGGTTCTGAAATGTTGGAAGTTCTCATTAAATATTTCACAATAGAAAAATTTATAAATGAATGAACAAGGTGATTTAGCTTATGTTTCTCCTGCATGAATCCTTTATGCTAATAATTCCTGAATCGTATTTTCCCTTTATGATCTGATAGTTGTTACAGTGTCCCTCCCTGGCCTGGGGGGGTATGTGTGTGCACTCAGATGCACGTACACACAGTAATGTTGCAGCTAACGTCATGGGTTTAAAAACATATATTATTCAGATTTTTTTTTTTTTGGATGTGGACCATGTTAAAAGACTTTTATTGAATTTGTTACAATATTGTTACTGTTTTATGTTTTGGTGTTTTGGTTGCAAGCCATGTGAGATCTTAGCTCCCCGACCAGGGATTGAACCCGCCCTCCCTGCATTGGAAGGTGAGGTCTTAACCTCTAGAATGCTAGGAAAGTCCCCGTGATGGCCTTTATAGGCCCTAGAATACCATTTCTCAACCCATTAGACTTCAATGGGCCCCAGGGGTACAACGAATGTTTTGGCCAGCAAAGAAAAAGAAAGGGAACGGAAAAGGGGCCAGAACTCATCATGAGGCCTGTGCGCTCTCTCTAGCTAGCCTTCTTGAAGGTTTAACTGACAAAATAGACACTGTCTCTATGGTGATCTTTCTCCCGCAACATTTTTTAGTACCATTTTTCGACGTCAAAGAGTAAAGCTTTAAAGGTAGACTCACCAATGGCTCTCTGCGGGATCTCCTTTGTGTTTCTATGATGTAGTATATGCCACCCCTTATCGTTCTAATACATTCTTAAAGTAGAACTCTTTTTATGTCTGCAAAGATCTTTCACCTTCTCAGTCCTGAAGATATCTATCTGTTCTTCTTGGACAAAAAAAAAAAAAAAAAAGAAACCCTGGGCTACAAAATGCTAAGTAGGGATTAAACCACCTCTGACTCTGAATTCTTGAGTTCTTCCTGTCCATGAACCCACAATTACTCACCTTTCTTTAAATATAATTAATGTATATGTTTTTAAAATGTCATATGGGAAATAGTAAATGAAAGTTAAGTAATAGAATTAATTGAAGCAGCAGAGGTTAATCACAAAGTATGTGTGTATTTATCCTTGAAGCCGTTCATCCCGAACGTGTATACAAATATTTGGACGCTCATGGAAGGGTAAAGACGTATCATACTATATTTTACATTTTCTGTTAACATTCATCGTTGTTTTCCGATTGATCCCAGTCTGTGTAATTATGATTATAATGTTATAAAGAAAGAATGTATCTAATTGATCAACAGTGACAGAGTATTAACAGAAAGCGGGCCCACGCTTACTCACCACAATATTTCATCATTTTGAAGGACACATACTCACTCAGTAGTGCTTATATATTTGCAAATACTGATCTACTGAAGCAGGTTGGCTTCGTTTCTCCTTACTTGACGCTGAGTATGGCTTTCAGCACTTCTCAAAACCCTTCACTCTCAACATATTGATATTGTATATTTAAAAAGAAGACAAGGGCTGAAGGACTTAATTATTGATTCACTTGCATGCTAACACATTCTTTATAGACTATTTTCCCAGTAAGAGTTTTCTGATGTGAATAGCGAGTGAAAGATTTTCCACATCATCTTTAGAATGGGCATCTCCTCAGCGTGAGCCCTTTCTTGTTCAGTCAGGAATATGGAACCACTGAAGAATGTCCTTCCTTCATGACACTGAGACTACTTTTTCAGTGTGAGCCCTGTCATGTCTCATGAGTCCAGGTCTAATGGAACTCGAGCATTCATTTCATCCGATTTCTTCTACAGCAGTGATTAGATGGTGTACCCCAAGAGGGCTCTCCTTGTAGTAAACCTTGGGCTGTCTTCTCTACTGTGTCAGGGATGCAGCCCACTCTGAGCTCTCTGTGTATCCTGAGGCTGGAGCTCCACCTGAAGGCTCTTCCACCATGATTACAGGCTCCGGGTTTCTCTCCACATGACTTTCCTGGTGAGTTAAAAGGGGTAATTTCTGGCTGAAGGCTCAATATCATTGATTAGAGACACAGGGTTTCTACTCGGTATGAATTCTCTGGCGTTTATAAAAGCGGGAGCTCTGGGTAAAGGCTGCACCACCTGGATTCCAGACATAGGGTGTCTCTCCTGTGAGTTTTCTAGTGCGTATAAGCGTGAGAGCTGCGTTTCAAGGCTTTTCCACACTCACTGCCTTTGTAGGGTTTCTCATCAGTGTGAATTCTCACCCATGACTAAGGTTATGGCTTCGACTAAGTGCTTTCTCACATAAATGATATTCATTGTGGTTTCTCTCCTGTGTGACTGTGCTCATGACATTGAAGGGTTGCATGGTCACCGAAAGCTCCTCCACAGTCATTCCAAGCATAGGGCTTCTCCCCCGTTTGAGTTTACTGGTGTGAATAAGTGTCAGCTCTCTGGCTGCAGTACCTTTATAAGGTTCGTCTCCTCCAGTGCGAGCCGTTGGTGTATACATGCGAGGCTTCAGCCGAATATTTTCACACGTTCAGGACATTTGCAAGAGTCACTCCAGGGTGCACTCTCTCATGTTGTCTAAGGTTGGAGGGTGACTAAATGCCTTCCACATTCTGAGTTCTGCATGATTTCCCTCTAGTATAATTAGCTTAAGCCTCTCGCATTCGGGCTGAAAGTGCAACACACGTGGAGTTAAGGTTGCTGTATGCGAAATGTCCTCATGTCCGTGGCATTCTGTGAGCTCTTCTCCAGCATGAAATCCCTGCTGTTGACAAGGAAAGAGAGGCTGTTAAAGATTACTCACATCATACTCATTCAGTCATTTCCCGACATGTGAATTCTAGGCGGCGCCCTCCGTGATGGTCTTCATTCAAAATCTCCGCATACTCGTTACTTTCACAGGTAATGTTACTTTGCTGAATTCCCACAGATTTTCTGTCTGGTAAACCCTCACTGGTCATAGCCTTCTGATTAAGTTTTAGGTCTTCTTTATGTTTCCAACACCATATCCATGAGCTCTGTTTAATCAATTACATTTTCATTGACGCTCAGGTCAGAGTTTGACATGTAATGTCAAATGACATGGGTCCTCAGATTAAATGGATAGAAAATCTCCTGGCCACAGGTCCAAGGCCATGGAGGGCAGAGCTAGGGTGGAGGCTCTGATGTTGCTGATTCCCACGTGGGGAGGAACCAAGGTGACTGAGGACAATTGCATCCGGGGCAGCGGTGGGGGCGGGGGGCAACAGGGAAGGTGGGGCGCTAAAGACCTGGAATGGGTGTTGTTGAACAAATGACGGTTCCTTTCACCAAGAATTATTAAATAAGAACTTTGGAAGAGGTGTCCTTGCTGTGGAGACAAGACTCTCCAGGAGACCATGGTAAGGGTTACCTGGGAATTAATGTGAACCCTAGGAACTGAATCTTAATAAAACAGTAACTGTGAACAGTAAGTCGAATCAAAGTGTAGCACCCGATCATTTGCATTGTTTCCTGCCAAATGGAGATATTCTGTACTCCCTACATGCCGAGGAGCCAATGCAGCCTTGCTCTTGACCATGGGAGGAAAAATCGTTCCTTCTGTCTGCGCATGCCTGTGGGTAAGCTGGCAGGGGTCACCCCCAGCTGGGTGGTTGGCGATTCACGTCTGGTGGATCTAACAATAGTTTGAAAGCCTGGCTTCTCATGGCTGCTTTCTCTTTCCTCAGATTTATCTGCTTGATTTTCGGATTGGCCCTGCCCAAGGATGCAGGGGAGGGCAGGTGGTGGCAGAGTTCCTGATAATGAAACAACAGGTGAGAAAAAAAAAACCAAAAAAACAAAAAAAACTTAGTTTGATTCCTGAATTGATCCGTCTTTTGCCAAATGGTCAGGTTTCTACTTTGGGTCCGGATCTTCTAAGTGCACCCAGGAAATAGTAACTCCAGTTACGTGCACCACCCTGTTAAGGATACAGCAGGTCAGGGACCAATGTAGAAACACTCTCTTTCCCGACATTTACGTTCACTTCTTCCAGCCTCCATTAAGGCTGTGACCTCACAGAAGACGGGAGAGGTATTTTCCTTCTCTTCTTTTAAAGGTCGTCCCTTGGGCTCCGTGGCCTCCTTCATCATGCTACTGGCTGCGGTGGACTTAGGAATGCGGTGAACACAGGGGCTAGAGAATGACTCAGAACAGAAATCTGTGGGGAGCAGGCGTTTCATCAGGTGAGTCCTGTGTCATAGGTGCTGTGGTGAGCGGGGGTTTGGTGAGAGAGAGCAATAAAGAATCATTTAGTTTTCCTAATTTAAAAAGCTTAACTTTTTACAGACTACTCCTAAACATTTTGACAGCTTCCAAAAGATAAACGTAAGTTCCTTAGCAAAGTTATTCACATAAGTGTTTTCCTTTGTGTTCTTAACCTTCATTCAAATTAGGAAGTTGAATGCAATGTCTGCAGATTCTTATTTTCTTAATTGTGACTGTGTATGGAGGAGAAGGGCCATAGTACACAGAACCAAATGTCGAGCGCTGGACAGCAAATGACAGTCTGGAGAGCTCCAGGACCTCACTCCCACGCAGAGACATCAGTAAAACAACCAGGACCTGCCTGAATGAGCTGGGGTTCTAGCCCAGGGAACCCCAGAAGTGGGAACAATGGGCTTTCTGATCCCACCATTGGCAGCCCTGGGAAGTGTGCCTATTAGACCCGGGGATGTGTGTGTGTGTGTGTGTGTGTGTGCGCACACGTGTGTCTGTTTCTTTTTCCTGACACCCCTGGACTTGCCGAGTGTGCGTCACTGTTGCATGAAAGCTACGGCCATGTGGTGCTAAAGTTCTAAGACCCTCTCAGTCTTGTATCTTCCTGCGTTGCATACATACAATTTCTCTAATAGGTCCAGATGCAAATGTTCAGTTGTCTCCTTGGCTCCCACCTGCAATGGCATGGGGTTGTCTTGCTTGGGAAAGCAGCTCTAGGCTCATGGAGAGAAGAGCTGCACGGGTGTAGGGTGGGCAGAGAGAATTGGAGAAAGCAAGTGAATTGCTATGGTCTCCTGATCCGGAGGTAAGAGGCTGGGCACTAAGGCAACCCAAGTCTTCAGAGTCAGGCTTCTGACTGCAGAATTCTCTACATTACCGTGAGGAGCGCATCTCCTTCGCGTCAGCCTCCTGCCCACATCTTCCCAGCCCCGTCCGCTGCTGGGGTCGCGTCGTGCCATGCCGAGGCGAACTGGCAGGTAGCTCCTTCGGCGGACGCACGGAGACGAACGCGAGCCTTTGGGCGGTCGGAGCTGCTCCGTCGCCGGCCAGCGATCAGAATCCATCCCGCTGACGTTCAAGCCCGTTGTCGGGAGCCACCTGGCGGCCGCTTTTATAGTGTCCCTTCCCTCCTGAGCTTTGGCGAACTTGGCGAGGGATGTGATTCGCCCGCCAGGCGCGGGCCAGAGTTCCGGGAGGCCGGCGACGCTGGCGGCGACCGTCCCGCTGGTGCGGAGCGGTGGGCGAGGCCTGCTCTCACCGGAGATTGAATGTGGAGCGCCGTGTGTTGTGGGGCCGCCGCTGAGCTCCTTGGGAGGGTTAGGGGGAGGTCTGCGCCGGTCGACCAGCACTCCCTGGTGTCCCTGGGCCCGCGGAGACACCCCCCGCCCCACACACACACGTCCTGCTACGCGTGACCAGGAGAGGATGTCCGTGCCCGACGTCGTACTCCGTGTGTCACGATGCGTCGGTGCGTCCTCGCCACCTTGGGGGCCCGGGTCATGCCGGTGCAGTCGTGGCGGTCTGGCTGCGCAACAGGGGCCACTTCAGTTGCTCCGGGTCCCAGGCGAGGCGGTCACGGGGGCGGAACTTGCACCGAGGCAGGGGCATGGGATGCCTGTCAACAGACCGCATCCACCCGGCAGGTTAAACGGGCGTCTATGCAGGGAGCTCCCTTCCCAACTTCCTGGTAGCGTCGTCAGCGTGGCGCTTGCGTTTCGAACCTGTTCAGGTCCCCTCACCGAGGTGTGTCGAGGGCAAGCGTGTAGGGCGCTCGTGGAGGGGCGGCAGTTCCTCCTAGGCTTCGGTGGTCCTAAGTCGTAGACGTTTCTCTTTGGGAAACAGGGAACGCCCGGGGCACACGTGATAGTCGTGAGGAGACACGAGCCTGGCCGCGGTCCTGCAAGGGCGCGGTCGTCAGTAGCTTCACTGAAGAAGCTCTGCAGACAGTGAACGGCCTAGAGACGCGCGTGCGGAGGGCAGGACCCCCCCAGAGCAAGAAATGGGAACGATGGTGTCCTGTTTCGAGGACGGGTGTCAGCGGCGTGGCGGTGTGCGTTCGCTCGTGTGCCATCGGAATACTTCCCATGGAAGTTCACACCAGTTGCACGTCACTTGGCGTGTGCGGCGGCAAGGTCGACCAGATGGGCAGATTTTGGTATTGGGGCGAGGGGAAAATTTCATGAATTGAGGCTCTTTTGGTTGTGAGAGTCACTACAATGTGAACAGTAGTGAAAAAAGAAACCTTAAGATTTACAATAAATCGACACTACTCTAAGAATTACTATAAAAACATACTATGCAACTTGCAGGTATTCTTGCATCTGGTAAGCCATTTCTTTCTTAAAAGGGCAGTATTGCATCATGAAACATATAAGTAAGTGCATTTTTAGATTTTGATGTTGTATTTAGGAATATATTTAATTTCGAATGTACCAATAGTGTATATAATCGCATGGGGACTATATACAATAAAGAACACACCGGAAAATTCTGGATTTTATGGTAAATGTGTTCTTTTGGGTTGCTTTGGGTTCTCAAAAAAAAAATTAGAAAGAAATCAAGAGCCCAATATAAAGAGCAAGATAGCAACCCTCTTGTCTGTTATCCTCTAAAGGGGTAACCCCTTGAATTTTGAATAAAATCGATGATGGAAGGAGTTTTAACAGGCACGTACACTGGAATTTTTATCCTTATAAAAATCGTTACTGGGCTTCCCTGGTGGCGCAGTGGTTGAGAGTCTGCCTGCCGATGCAGGGGACACGGGTTCGTGCCCCGGTCCGGGAGGATCCCCCATGCCATGGAGCAGCTGGGCCCGTGAGCCATGGCCGCCGAGCCTGCGCGTCTGGGGCCTGTGCTCCGCAACGGGAGAGGCCACGACTGTGAGAGGCCCGCGTACAGGAAAAAAAAGAACAGTCGTTACTAATTTTCAAACATATAGGCTTGAATGCTAACAAATTTTAAAGTACTTATTTTGCAATATAGAGAAGAGCAAAGCTTCATCTTAAGACAGGAAATCTCGCTTTGCTCTCCCCAATTCATGCAGACAAAGTTTTCCAAAATTGAGAGTTTTGGAAAATACTTTTACTAACCAGTCTTTCTAAAAATATATTACTTTTCAAAATTCCAGAACTGAGACTGCTTTAAATGTCAATTTTATTTTAGGTACAGCCAACTTTCTATTGTAGACTAGTAGTGGCCTTTGGTAACTATACAATGTATGAACGTGTCTTTTTTTCTTAATGTCAGAAATATTATTTTGCAATTTATTCTTATTACCTGCCTTAGACTATAGAGTTCTATGAAGAGAAAGGCATTGTGTTATTTACAGTTGAATCAACATAACAGTCCAGGTTCTGAAATGTTGGAAGTTCTCATTAAATATTTCACAATAGAAAAATTTATAAATGAATGAACAAGGTGATTTAGCTTATGTTTCTCCTGCATGAATCCTTTATGCTAATAATTCCTGAATCGTATTTTCCCTTTATGATCTGATAGTTGTTACAGTGTCCCTCCCTGGCCTGGGGGGGTATGTGTGTGCACTCAGATGCACGTACACACAGTAATGTTGCAGCTAACGTCATGGGTTTAAAAACATATATTATTCAGATTTTTTTTTTTTTGGATGTGGACCATGTTAAAAGACTTTTATTGAATTTGTTACAATATTGTTACTGTTTTATGTTTTGGTGTTTTGGTTGCAAGCCATGTGAGATCTTAGCTCCCCGACCAGGGATTGAACCCGCCCTCCCTGCATTGGAAGGTGAGGTCTTAACCTCTAGAATGCTAGGAAAGTCCCCGTGATGGCCTTTATAGGCCCTAGAATACCATTTCTCAACCCATTAGACTTCAATGGGCCCCAGGGGTACAACGAATGTTTTGGCCAGCAAAGAAAAAGAAAGGGAACGGAAAAGGGGCCAGAACTCATCATGAGGCCTGTGCGCTCTCTCTAGCTAGCCTTCTTGAAGGTTTAACTGACAAAATAGACACTGTCTCTATGGTGATCTTTCTCCCGCAACATTTTTTAGTACCATTTTTCGACGTCAAAGAGTAAAGCTTTAAAGGTAGACTCACCAATGGCTCTCTGCGGGATCTCCTTTGTGTTTCTATGATGTAGTATATGCCACCCCTTATCGTTCTAATACATTCTTAAAGTAGAACTCTTTTTATGTCTGCAAAGATCTTTCACCTTCTCAGTCCTGAAGATATCTATCTGTTCTTCTTGGACAAAAAAAAAAAAAAAAAAAGAAACCCTGGGCTACAAAATGCTAAGTAGGGATTAAACCACCTCTGACTCTGAATTCTTGAGTTCTTCCTGTCCATGAACCCACAATTACTCACCTTTCTTTAAATATAATTAATGTATATGTTTTTAAAATGTCATATGGGAAATAGTAAATGAAAGTTAAGTAATAGAATTAATTGAAGCAGCAGAGGTTAATCACAAAGTATGTGTGTATTTATCCTTGAAGCCGTTCATCCCGAACGTGTATACAAATATTTGGACGCTCATGGAAGGGTAAAGACGTATCATACTATATTTTACATTTTCTGTTAACATTCATCGTTGTTTTCCGATTGATCCCAGTCTGTGTAATTATGATTATAATGTTATAAAGAAAGAATGTATCTAATTGATCAACAGTGACAGAGTATTAACAGAAAGCGGGCCCACGCTTACTCACCACAATATTTCATCATTTTGAAGGACACATACTCACTCAGTAGTGCTTATATATTTGCAAATACTGATCTACTGAAGCAGGTTGGCTTCGTTTCTCCTTACTTGACGCTGAGTATGGCTTTCAGCACTTCTCAAAACCCTTCACTCTCAACATATTGATATTGTATATTTAAAAAGAAGACAAGGGCTGAAGGACTTAATTATTGATTCACTTGCATGCTAACACATTCTTTATAGACTATTTTCCCAGTAAGAGTTTTCTGATGTGAATAGCGAGTGAAAGATTTTCCACATCATCTTTAGAATGGGCATCTCCTCAGCGTGAGCCCTTTCTTGTTCAGTCAGGAATATGGAACCACTGAAGAATGTCCTTCCTTCATGACACTGAGACTACTTTTTCAGTGTGAGCCCTGTCATGTCTCATGAGTCCAGGTCTAATGGAACTCGAGCATTCATTTCATCCGATTTCTTCTACAGCAGTGATTAGATGGTGTACCCCAAGAGGGCTCTCCTTGTAGTAAACCTTGGGCTGTCTTCTCTACTGTGTCAGGGATGCAGCCCACTCTGAGCTCTCTGTGTATCCTGAGGCTGGAGCTCCACCTGAAGGCTCTTCCACCATGATTACAGGCTCCGGGTTTCTCTCCACATGACTTTCCTGGTGAGTTAAAAGGGGTAATTTCTGGCTGAAGGCTCAATATCATTGATTAGAGACACAGGGTTTCTACTCGGTATGAATTCTCTGGCGTTTATAAAAGCGGGAGCTCTGGGTAAAGGCTGCACCACCTGGATTCCAGACATAGGGTGTCTCTCCTGTGAGTTTTCTAGTGCGTATAAGCGTGAGAGCTGCGTTTCAAGGCTTTTCCACACTCACTGCCTTTGTAGGGTTTCTCATCAGTGTGAATTCTCACCCATGACTAAGGTTATGGCTTCGACTAAGTGCTTTCTCACATAAATGATATTCATTGTGGTTTCTCTCCTGTGTGACTGTGCTCATGACATTGAAGGGTTGCATGGTCACCGAAAGCTCCTCCACAGTCATTCCAAGCATAGGGCTTCTCCCCCGTTTGAGTTTACTGGTGTGAATAAGTGTCAGCTCTCTGGCTGCAGTACCTTTATAAGGTTCGTCTCCTCCAGTGCGAGCCGTTGGTGTATACATGCGAGGCTTCAGCCGAATATTTTCACACGTTCAGGACATTTGCAAGAGTCACTCCAGGGTGCACTCTCTCATGTTGTCTAAGGTTGGAGGGTGACTAAATGCCTTCCACATTCTGAGTTCTGCATGATTTCCCTCTAGTATAATTAGCTTAAGCCTCTCGCATTCGGGCTGAAAGTGCAACACACGTGGAGTTAAGGTTGCTGTATGCGAAATGTCCTCATGTCCGTGGCATTCTGTGAGCTCTTCTCCAGCATGAAATCCCTGCTGTTGACAAGGAAAGAGAGGCTGTTAAAGATTACTCACATCATACTCATTCAGTCATTTCCCGACATGTGAATTCTAGGCGGCGCCCTCCGTGATGGTCTTCATTCAAAATCTCCGCATACTCGTTACTTTCACAGGTAATGTTACTTTGCTGAATTCCCACAGATTTTCTGTCTGGTAAACCCTCACTGGTCATAGCCTTCTGATTAAGTTTTAGGTCTTCTTTATGTTTCCAACACCATATCCATGAGCTCTGTTTAATCAATTACATTTTCATTGACGCTCAGGTCAGAGTTTGACATGTAATGTCAAATGACATGGGTCCTCAGATTAAATGGATAGAAAATCTCCTGGCCACAGGTCCAAGGCCATGGAGGGCAGAGCTAGGGTGGAGGCTCTGATGTTGCTGATTCCCACGTGGGGAGGAACCAAGGTGACTGAGGACAATTGCATCCGGGGCAGCGGTGGGGGCGGGGGGCAACAGGGAAGGTGGGGCGCTAAAGACCTGGAATGGGTGTTGTTGAACAAATGACGGTTCCTTTCACCAAGAATTATTAAATAAGAACTTTGGAAGAGGTGTCCTTGCTGTGGAGACAAGACTCTCCAGGAGACCATGGTAAGGGTTACCTGGGAATTAATGTGAACCCTAGGAACTGAATCTTAATAAAACAGTAACTGTGAACAGTAAGTCGAATCAAAGTGTAGCACCCGATCATTTGCATTGTTTCCTGCCAAATGGAGATATTCTGTACTCCCTACATGCCGAGGAGCCAATGCAGCCTTGCTCTTGACCATGGGAGGAAAAATCGTTCCTTCTGTCTGCGCATGCCTGTGGGTAAGCTGGCAGGGGTCACCCCCAGCTGGGTGGTTGGCGATTCACGTCTGGTGGATCTAACAATAGTTTGAAAGCCTGGCTTCTCATGGCTGCTTTCTCTTTCCTCAGATTTATCTGCTTGATTTTCGGATTGGCCCTGCCCAAGGATGCAGGGGAGGGCAGGTGGTGGCAGAGTTCCTGATAATGAAACAACAGGTGAGAAAAAAAAAACCAAAAAAACAAAAAAAACTTAGTTTGATTCCTGAATTGATCCGTCTTTTGCCAAATGGTCAGGTTTCTACTTTGGGTCCGGATCTTCTAAGTGCACCCAGGAAATAGTAACTCCAGTTACGTGCACCACCCTGTTAAGGATACAGCAGGTCAGGGACCAATGTAGAAACACTCTCTTTCCCGACATTTACGTTCACTTCTTCCAGCCTCCATTAAGGCTGTGACCTCACAGAAGACGGGAGAGGTATTTTCCTTCTCTTCTTTTAAAGGTCGTCCCTTGGGCTCCGTGGCCTCCTTCATCATGCTACTGGCTGCGGTGGACTTAGGAATGCGGTGAACACAGGGGCTAGAGAATGACTCAGAACAGAAATCTGTGGGGAGCAGGCGTTTCATCAGGTGAGTCCTGTGTCATAGGTGCTGTGGTGAGCGGGGGTTTGGTGAGAGAGAGCAATAAAGAATCATTTAGTTTTCCTAATTTAAAAAGCTTAACTTTTTACAGACTACTCCTAAACATTTTGACAGCTTCCAAAAGATAAACGTAAGTTCCTTAGCAAAGTTATTCACATAAGTGTTTTCCTTTGTGTTCTTAACCTTCATTCAAATTAGGAAGTTGAATGCAATGTCTGCAGATTCTTATTTTCTTAATTGTGACTGTGTATGGAGGAGAAGGGCCATAGTACACAGAACCAAATGTCGAGCGCTGGACAGCAAATGACAGTCTGGAGAGCTCCAGGACCTCACTCCCACGCAGAGACATCAGTAAAACAACCAGGACCTGCCTGAATGAGCTGGGGTTCTAGCCCAGGGAACCCCAGAAGTGGGAACAATGGGCTTTCTGATCCCACCATTGGCAGCCCTGGGAAGTGTGCCTATTAGACCCGGGGATGTGTGTGTGTGTGTGTGTGTGTGTGCGCACACGTGTGTCTGTTTCTTTTTCCTGACACCCCTGGACTTGCCGAGTGTGCGTCACTGTTGCATGAAAGCTACGGCCATGTGGTGCTAAAGTTCTAAGACCCTCTCAGTCTTGTATCTTCCTGCGTTGCATACATACAATTTCTCTAATAGGTCCAGATGCAAATGTTCAGTTGTCTCCTTGGCTCCCACCTGCAATGGCATGGGGTTGTCTTGCTTGGGAAAGCAGCTCTAGGCTCATGGAGAGAAGAGCTGCACGGGTGTAGGGTGGGCAGAGAGAATTGGAGAAAGCAAGTGAATTGCTATGGTCTCCTGATCCGGAGGTAAGAGGCTGGGCACTAAGGCAACCCAAGTCTTCAGAGTCAGGCTTCTGACTGCAGAATTCTCTACATTACCGTGAGGAGCGCATCTCCTTCGCGTCAGCCTCCTGCCCACATCTTCCCAGCCCCGTCCGCTGCTGGGGTCGCGTCGTGCCATGCCGAGGCGAACTGGCAGGTAGCTCCTTCGGCGGACGCACGGAGACGAACGCGAGCCTTTGGGCGGTCGGAGCTGCTCCGTCGCCGGCCAGCGATCAGAATCCATCCCGCTGACGTTCAAGCCCGTTGTCGGGAGCCACCTGGCGGCCGCTTTTATAGTGTCCCTTCCCTCCTGAGCTTTGGCGAACTTGGCGAGGGATGTGATTCGCCCGCCAGGCGCGGGCCAGAGTTCCGGGAGGCCGGTGACGCTGGCGGCGACCGTCCCGCTGGTGCGGAGCGGTGGGCGAGGCCTGCTCTCACCGGAGATTGAATGTGGAGCGCCGTGTGTTGTGGGGCCGCCGCTGAGCTCCTTGGGAGGGTTAGGGGGAGGTCTGCGCCGGTCGACCAGCACTCCCTGGTGTCCCTTGGCCCGCGGAGACACCCCCCGCCCCACACACACACGTCCTGCTACGCGTGACCAGGAGAGGATGTCCGTGCCCGACGTCGTACTCCGTGTGTCACGATGCGTCGGTTCGTCCTCGCCGCCTTGGGGGCCCGGGTCATGCCGGTGCAGTCGTGGCGGTCTGGCTGCGCAACAGGGGCCACTTCAGTTGCTCCGGGTCCCAGGCGAGGCGGTCACGGGGGCGGAACTTGCACCGAGGCAGGGGCATGGGATGCCTGTCAACAGACCGCATCCACCCGGCAGGTTAAACGGGCGTCTATGCAGGGAGCTCCCTTCCCAACTTCCTGGTAGCGTCGTCAGCGTGGCGCTTGCGTTTCGAACCTGTTCAGGTCCCCTCACCGAGGTGTGTCGAGGGCAAGCGTGTAGGGCGCTCGTGGAGGGGCGGCAGTTCCTCCTAGGCTTCGGTGGTCCTAAGTCGTAGACGTTTCTCTTTGGGAAACAGGGAACGCCCGGGGCACACGTGATAGTCGTGAGGAGACACGAGCCTGGCCGCGGTCCTGCAAGGGCGCGGTCGTCAGTAGCTTCACTGAAGAAGCTCTGCAGACAGTGAATGGCCTAGAGACGCGCGTGCGGAGGGCAGGACCCCCCCAGAGCAAGAAATGGGAACGATGGTGTCCTGTTTCGAGGACGGGTGTCAGCGGCGTGGCGGTGTGCGTTCGCTCGTGTGCCATCGGAATACTTCCCGTGGAAGTTCACACCAGTTGCACGTCACTTGGCGTGTGCGGCGGCAAGGTCGACCAGATGGGCAGATTTTGGTATTGGGGCGAGGGGAAAATTTCATGAATTGAGGCTCTTTTGGTTGTGAGAGTCACTACAATGTGAACAGTAGTGAAAAAAGAAACCTTAAGATTTACAATAAATCGACACTACTCTAAGAATTACTATAAAAACATACTATGCAACTTGCAGGTATTCTTGCATCTGGTAAGCCATTTCTTTCTTAAAAGGGCAGTATTGCATCATGAAACATATAAGTAAGTGCATTTTTAGATTTTGATGTTGTATTTAGGAATATATTTAATTTCGAATGTACCAATAGTGTATATAATCGCATGGGGACTATATACACTAAAGAACACACCGGAAAATTCTGGATTTTATGGTAAATGTGTTCTTTTGGGTTGCTTTGGGTTCTCAAAAAAAAAATTAGAAAGAAATCAAGAGCCCAATATAAAGAGCAAGATAGCAACCCTCTTGTCTGTTATCCTCTAAAGGGGTAACCCCTTGAATTTTGAATAAAATCGATGATGGAAGGAGTTTTAACAGGCACGTACACTGGAATTTTTATCCTTATAAAAATCGTTACTGGGCTTCCCTGGTGGCGCAGTGGTTGAGAGTCTGCCTGCCGATGCAGGGGACACGGGTTCGTGCCCCGGTCCGGGAGGATCCCCCATGCCATGGAGCAGCTGGGCCCGTGAGCCATGGCCGCCGAGCCTGCGCGTCTGGGGCCTGTGCTCCGCAACGGGAGAGGCCACGACTGTGAGAGGCCCGCGTACAGGAAAAAAAAGAACAGTCGTTACTAATTTTCAAACATATAGGCTTGAATGCTAACAAATTTTAAAGTACTTATTTTGCAATATAGAGAAGAGCAAAGCTTCATCTTAAGACAGGAAATCTCGCTTTGCTCTCCCCAATTCATGCAGACAAAGTTTTCCAAAATTGAGAGTTTTGGAAAATACTTTTACTAACCAGTCTTTCTAAAAATATATTACTTTTCAAAATTCCAGAACTGAGACTGCTTTAAATGTCAATTTTATTTTAGGTACAGCCAACTTTCTATTGTAGACTAGTAGTGGCCTTTGGTAACTATACAATGTATGAACGTGTCTTTTTTTCTTAATGTCAGAAATATTATTTTGCAATTTATTCTTATTACCTGCCTTAGACTATAGAGTTCTATGAAGAGAAAGGCATTGTGTTATTTACAGTTGAATCAACATAACAGTCCAGGTTCTGAAATGTTGGAAGTTCTCATTAAATATTTCACAATAGAAAAATTTATAAATGAATGAACAAGGTGATTTAGCTTATGTTTCTCCTGCATGAATCCTTTATGCTAATAATTCCTGAATCGTATTTTCCCTTTATGATCTGATAGTTGTTACAGTGTCCCTCCCTGGCCTGGGGGGGTATGTGTGTGCACTCAGATGCACGTACACACAGTAATGTTGCAGCTAACGTCATGGGTTTAAAAACATATATTATTCAGATTTTTTTTTTTTTGGATGTGGACCATGTTAAAAGACTTTTATTGAATTTGTTACAATATTGTTACTGTTTTATGTTTTGGTGTTTTGGTTGCAAGCCATGTGAGATCTTTGCTCCCCGACCAGGGATTGAACCCGCCCTCCCTGCATTGGAAGGTGAGGTCTTAACCTCTAGAATGCTAGGAAAGTCCCCGTGATGGCCTTTATAGGCCCTAGAATACCATTTCTCAACCCATTAGACTTCAATGGGCCCCAGGGGTACAACGAATGTTTTGGCCAGCAAAGAAAAAGAAAGGGAACGGAAAAGGGGCCAGAACTCATCATGCGGCCTGTGCGCTCTCTCTAGCTAGCCTTCTTGAAGGTTTAACTGACAAAATAGACACTGTCTCTATGGTGATCTTTCTCCCGCAACATTTTTTAGTACCATTTTTCGACGTCAAAGAGTAAAGCTTTAAAGGTAGACTCACCAATGGCTCTCTGCGGGATCTCCTTTGTGTTTCTATGATGTAGTATATGCCACCCCTTATCGTTCTAATACATTCTTAAAGTAGAACTCTTTTTATGTCTGCAAAGATCTTTCACCTTCTCAGTCCTGAAGATATCTATCTGTTCTTCTTGGACAAAAAAAAAAAAAAAAAAGAAACCCTGGGCTACAAAATGCTAAGTAGGGATTAAACCACCTCTGATTCTGAATTCTTGAGTTCTTCCTGTCCATGAACCCACAATTACTCACCTTTCTTTAAATATAATTAATGTATATGTTTTTAAAATGTCATATGGGAAATAGTAAATGAAAGTTAAGTAATAGAATTAATTGAAGCAGCAGAGGTTAATCACAAAGTATGTGTGTATTTATCCTTGAAGCCGTTCATCCCGAACGTGTATACAAATATTTGGACGCTCATGGAAGGGTAAAGACGTATCATACTATATTTTACAATTTCTGTTAACATTCATCGATGTTTTCCGATTGATCCCAGTCTGTGTAATTATGATTATAATGTTATAAAGAAAGAATGTATCTAATTGATCAACAGTGACAGAGTATTAACAGAAAGCGGGCCCACGCTTACTCACCACAATATTTCATCATTTTGAAGGACACATACTCACTCAGTAGTGCTTATATATTTGCAAATACTGATCTACTGAAGCAGGTTGGCTTCGTTTCTCCTTACTTGACGCTGAGTATGGCTTTCAGCACTTCTCAAAACCCTTCACTCTCAACATATTGATATTGTATATTTAAAAAGAAGACAAGGGCTGAAGGACTTAATTATTGATTCACTTGCATGCTAACACATTCTTTATAGACTATTTTCCCAGTAAGAGTTTTCTGATGTGAATAGCGAGTGAAAGATTTTCCACATCATCTTTAGAATGGGCATCTCCTCAGCGTGAGCCCTTTCTTGTTCAGTCAGGAATATGGAACCACTGAAGAATGTCCTTCCTTCATGACACTGAGACTACTTTTTCAGTGTGAGCCCTGTCATGTCTCATGAGTCCAGGTCTAATGGAACTCGAGCATTCATTTCATCCGATTTCTTCTACAGCAGTGATTAGATGGTGTACCCCAAGAGGGCTCTCCTTGTAGTAAACCTTGGGCTGTCTTCTCTACTGTGTCAGGGATGCAGCCCACTCTGAGCTCTCTGTGTATCCTGAGGCTGGAGCTCCACCTGAAGGCTCTTCCCCCATGATTACAGGCTCCGGGTTTCTCTCCACATGACGTTCCTGGTGAGTTAAAAGGGATAATTTCTGGCTGAAGGCTCAATATCATTGATTAGAGACACAGGGTTTCTACTCGGTATGAATTCTCTGGCGTTTATAAAAGCGGGAGCTCTGGGTAAAGGCTGCACCACCTGGATTCCAGACATAGGGTGTCTCTCCTGTGAGTTTTCTAGTGCGTATAAGCGTGAGAGCTGCGTTTCAAGGCTTTTCCACACTCACTGCCTTTGTAGGGTTTCTCATCAGTGTGAATTCTCACCCATGACTAAGGTTATGGCTTCGACTAAGTGCTTTCTCACATAAATGATATTCATTGTGGTTTCTCTCCTGTGTGACTGTGCTCATGACATTGAAGGGTTGCATGGTCACCGAAAGCTCCTCCACAGTCATTCCAAGCATAGGGCTTCTCCCCCGTTTGAGTTTACTGGTGTGAATAAGTGTCAGCTCTCTGGCTGCAGTACCTTTATAAGGTTCGTCTCCTCCAGTGCGAGCCGTTGGTGTATACATGCGAGGCTTCAGCCGAATATTTTCACACGTTCAGGACATTTGCAAGAGTCACTCCAGGGTGCACTCTCTCATGTTGTCTAAGGTTGGAGGGTGACTAAATGCCTTCCACATTCTGAGTTCTGCATGATTTCCCTCTAGTATAATTAGCTTAAGCCTCTCGCATTCGGGCTGAAAGTGCAACACACGTGGAGTTAAGGTTGCTGTATGCGAAATGTCCTCATGTCCGTGGCATTCTGTGAGCTCTTCTCCAGCATGAAATCCCTGCTGTTGACAAGGAAAGAGAGGCTGTTAAAGATTACTCACATCATACTCATTCAGTCATTTCCCGACATGTGAATTCTAGGCGGCGCCCTCCGTGATGGTCTTCATTCAAAATCTCCGCATACTCGTTACTTTCACAGGTAATGTTACTTTGCTGAATTCCCACAGATTTTCTGTCTGGTAAACCCTCACTGGTCATAGCCTTCTGATTAAGTTTTAGGTCTTCTTTATGTTTCCAACACCATATCCATGAGCTCTGTTTAATCAATTACATTTTCATTGACGCTCAGGTCAGAGTTTGACATGTAATGTCAAATGACATGGGTCCTCAGATTAAATGGATAGAAAATCTCCTGGCCACAGGTCCAAGGCCATGGAGGGCAGAGCTAGGGTGGAGGCTCTGATGTTGCTGATTCCCACGTGGGGAGGAACCAAGGTGACTGAGGACAATTGCATCCGGGGCAGCGGTGGGGGTGGGGGGCAACAGGGAAGGTGGGGCGCTAAAGACCTGGAATGGGTGTTGTTGAACAAATGACGGTTCCTTTCACCAAGAATTATTAAATAAGAACTTTGGAAGAGGTGTCCTTGCTGTGGAGACAAGACTCTCCAGGAGACCATGGTAAGGGTTACCTGGGAATTAATGTGAACCCTAGGAACTGAATCTTAATAAAACAGTAACTGTGAACAGTAAGTCGAATCAAAGTGTAGCACCCGATCATTTGCATTGTTTCCTGCCAAATGGAGATATTCTGTACTCCCTACATGCCGAGGAGCCAATGCAGCCTTGCTCTTGACCATGGGAGGAAAAATCGTTCCTTCTGTCTGCGCATGCCTGTGGGTAAGCTGGCAGGGGTCACCCCCAGCTGGGTGGTTGGCGATTCACGTCTGGTGGATCTAACAATAGTTTGAAAGCCTGGCTTCTCATGGCTGCTTTCTCTTTCCTCAGATTTATCTGCTTGATTTTCGGATTGGCCCTGCCCAAGGATGCAGGGGAGGGCAGGTGGTGGCAGAGTTCCTGATAATGAAACAACAGGTGAGAAAAAAAAAACAAAAAAACAAAAAAAACTTAGTTTGATTCCTGAATTGATCCGTCTTTTGCCAAATGGTCAGGTTTCTACTTTGGGTCCGGATCTTCTAAGTGCACCCAGGAAATAGTAACTCCAGTTACGTGCACCACCCTGTTAAGGATACAGCAGGTCAGGGACCAATGTAGAAACACTCTCTTTCCCGACATTTACGTTCACTTCTTCCAGCCTCCATTAAGGCTGTGACCTCACAGAAGACGGGAGAGGTATTTTCCTTCTCTTCTTTTAAAGGTCGTCCCTTGGGCTCCGTGGCCTCCTTCATCATGCTACTGGCTGCGGTGGACTTAGGAATGCGGTGAACACAGGGGCTAGAGAATGACTCAGAACAGAAATCTGTGGGGAGCAGGCGTTTCATCAGGTGAGTCCTGTGTCATAGGTGCTGTGGTGAGCGGGGGTTTGGTGAGAGAGAGCAATAAAGAATCATTTAGTTTTCCTAATTTAAAAAGCTTAACTTTTTACAGACTACTCCTAAACATTTTGACAGCTTCCAAAAGATAAACGTAAGTTCCTTAGCAAAGTTATTCACATAAGTGTTTTCCTTTGTGTTCTTAACCTTCATTCAAATTAGGAAGTTGAATGCAATGTCTGCAGATTCTTATTTTCTTAATTGTGACTGTGTATGGAGGAGAAGGGCCATAGTACACAGAACCAAATGTCGAGCGCTGGACAGCAAATGACAGTCTGGAGAGCTCCAGGACCTCACTCCCACGCAGAGACATCAGTAAAACAACCAGGACCTGCCTGAATGAGCTGGGGTTCTAGCCCAGGGAACCCCAGAAGTGGGAACAATGGGCTTTCTGATCCCACCATTGGCAGCCCTGGGAAGTGTGCCTATTAGACCCGGGGATGTGTGTGTGTGTGTGTGTGTGCGTGTGTGTGTGCGCACACGTGTGTCTGTTTCTTTTTCCTGACACCCCTGGACTTGCCGAGTGTGCGTCACTGTTGCATGAAAGCTACGGCCATGTGGTGCTAAAGTTCTAAGACCCTCTCAGTCTTGTATCTTCCTGCGTTGCATACATACAATTTCTCTAATAGGTCCAGATGCAAATGTTCAGTTGTCTCCTTGGCTCCCACCTGCAATGGCATGGGGTTGTCTTGCTTGGGAAAGCAGCTCTAGGCTCATGGAGAGAAGAGCTGCACGGGTGTAGGGTGGGCAGAGAGAATTGGAGAAAGCAAGTGAATTGCTATGGTCTCCTGATCCGGAGGTAAGAGGCTGGGCACTAAGGCAACCCAAGTCTTCAGAGTCAGGCTTCTGACTGCAGAATTCTCTACATTACCGTGAGGAGCGCATCTCCTTCGCGTCAGCCTCCTGCCCACATCTTCCCAGCCCCGTCCGCTGCTGGGGTCGCGTCGTGCCATGCCGAGGCGAACTGGCAGGTAGCTCCTTCGGCGGACGCACGGAGACGAACGCGAGCCTTTGGGCGGTCGGAGCTGCTCCGTCGCCGGCCAGCGATCAGAATCCATCCCGCTGATGTTCAAGCCCGTTGTCGGGAGCCACCTGGCGGCCGCTTTTATAGTGTCCCTTCCCTCCTGAGCATTGGCGAACTTGGCGAGGGATGTGATTCGCCCGCCAGGCGCGGGCCAGAGTTCCGGGAGGCCGGCGACGCTGGCGGCGACCGTCCCGCTGGTGCGGAGCGGTGGGCGAGGCCTGCTCTCACCGGAGATTGAATGTGGAGCGCCGTGTGTTGTGGGGCCCCCGCTGAGCTCCTTGGGAGGGTTAGGGGAAGGTCTGCACCGGTCGACCAGCACTCCCTGGTGTCCCTTGGCCCGCGGAGACACCCCCCGCCCCACACACACACGTCCTGCTACGCGTGACCAGGAGAGGATGTCCGTGCCCGACGTCGTACTCCGTGTGTCACGATGCGTCGGTGCGTCCTCGCCGCCTTGGGGGCCCGGGTCATGCTGGTGCAGTCGTGGCGGTCTGGCTGCGCAACACAGGCCACTTCAGTTGCTCCGGGTCCCAGGCGAGGCGGTCACGGGGGCGGAACTTGCACCGAGGCAGGGGCATGGGATGCCTGTCAAGAGACCGCATCCACCCGGCAGGTTAAAAGGGCGTCTATGCAGGGAGCTCCCGTCCCAACTTCCTGGTAGCCTCGTCAGCGTGGCGCTTGCGTTTCGAACCTGTTCATGTCCGCTCACCGAGGTGTGTCGAGGGCAAGCGTGTAGGGCGCTCGTGGAGGGGCGGCAGTTCCTCCTAGGCTTCGGTGGTCCTAAGTCGTAGACGTTTCTCTTTGGGAAACAGGGAACGCCCGGGGCACACGTGATAGTCGAGAGGAGACACGAGACTGGCCGCGGTCCTGCAAGGGCGCGGTCATCAGTAGCTTCACTGAAGAAGCTCTGCAGACAGTGAACGGCCTAGAGACGCGCGTGCGGAGGGCAGGACGCCCCCAGAGCAAGAAATGGGAACGATGGTGTCCTGTTTCGAGGACGGGTGTCAGCGGCGTGGCGGTGCGCCTTCGCTCGTGTGCCCTCTGAATACTTCCCGTGGAAGTTCACACCAGTTGCACGTCACTTGGCGTGTGCGGCGGCAAGGTCGACCAGATGGGCAGATTTCGGTATTGGGGCGAGGGGAAAATTTCATGAATTGAGGCTCTTTTGGTTGTGAGAGTCACTACAATGTGAACAGTAGTGAAAAAAGAAACCTTAAGATTTACAATAAATCGACACTACTCTAAGAATTACTATAAAAACATACTATGCAACTTGCAGGTATTCTTGCATCTGGTAAGCCATTTCTTTCTTAAAAGGGCAGTATTGCATCATGAAACATATAAGTAAGTGCATTTTTAGATTTTGATGTTGTATTTAGGAATATATTTAATTTCGAATGTACCAATAGTGTATATAATCGCATGGGGACTATATACACTAAAGAACACACCGGAAAATTCTGGATTTTATGGTAAATGTGTACTTTTGGGTTGCTTTGGGTTCTCAAAAAAAAAATTAGAAATAAATCAAGAGCCCAATATAAAGAGCAAGATAGCAACCCTCTTGTCTGTTATCCTTTAAAAGGGTAACCCCTTGAATTTTGAATAAAATCGATGATGGAAGGAGTTTTAACAGGCACGTACACTGGAATTTTTATCCTTATAAAAATCGTTACTGGGCTTCCCTGGTGGCGCAGTGGTTGAGAGTCTGCCTGCCGATGCAGGGGACACGGGTTCGTGCCCCGGTCCGGGAGGATCCCCCATGCCGTGGAGCAGCTGGGCCCGTGAGCCATGGCCGCCGAGCCTGCGCGTCTGGGGCCTGTGCTCCGCAACGGGAGAGGCCACGACAGTGAGAGGCCCGCGTACAGGAAAAAAAAGAACAGTCATTACTAATTTTCAAACATATAGGCTTGAATGCTAACAAATTTTAAAGTACTTATTTTGCAATATAGAGAAGAGCAAACCTTCATCTTAAGACAGGAAATCTAGGTTTGCTCTCCCCAATTCATGCAGACAAAGTTTTCCAAAATTGAGAGTTTTGGAAAATACTTTTACTAACCAGTCTTTCTAAAAATAAATTACTTTTCAAAATTCCAGAACTGAGACTGCTTTAAATGTCAATTTTATTTTAGGTACAGCCAACTTTCTATTGTAGACTAGTAGTGGCCTTTGGTAACTATACAATGTATGAACGTGTCTTTTATTCTTAATGTCAGAATTATTATTTTGCAATTTATTCTTATTACCTGCCTTAGAATATAGAGTTCTATGAAGAGAAAGGCATTGTGTTATTTACAGTTGAATCAACATAACAGTCCAGGTTCTGAAATGTTGGAAGTTCTCATTAAATATTTCACAATAGAAAAATTTATAAATGAATGAACAAGGTGATTTAGCTTATGTTTCTCCTGCATGAATCCTTTATGCTAATAATTCCTGAATCGTATTTTCCCTTTATGATCAGATAGTTGTTACAGTGTCCCTCCCTTGCCTGGGTGTGTGTGTGTGTGCACTCAGATGCACGTACACACTGTAATGTTGCAGCTAACGTCATGGGTTTAAAAACATATATTTTTAAGAATTTTTTTTTTGGATGTGGACCATGTTAAAAGACTTTTATTGAATTTGTTACAATATTGTTACTGTTTTATGTTTTGGTGTTTTGGTTGCAAGCCATGTGAGATCTTAGCTCCCCGACCAGGGATTGAACCCGCCCTCCCTGCATTGGAAGGTGAGGTCTTAACCTCTAGAATGCTAGGAAAGTCCCCGTGATGGCCTTTATAGGCCCTAGAATACCATTTCTCAACCCATTAGACTTCAATGGGCCCCAGGGGTACAACGAATGTTTTGGCCAGCAAAGAAAAAGAAAGGGAACGGAAAAGGGGCCAGAACTCATCATGAGGCCTGTGCGCTCTCTCTAGCTAGCCTTCTTGAAGGTTTAACTGACAAAATAGACACTGTCTCTATGGTGATCTTTCTCCCGGAACATTTTTTAGTACCATTTTTTGACATCAAAGAGTAAAGCTTTAAAGGTAGACTCACCAATGGCTCTCTGCGGGATCTCCTTTGTGTTTCTATGATGTAGTATATGCCACCCCTTATCGTTCTAATACATTCTTAAAGTAGAACTCTTTTTATGCCTGCTAAGATCTTTCACCTTCTCAGTCCTGAAGATATCTATCTGTTCTTCTTGGACAAAAAAAAAAAAAAAAAATAGAAACCCTGGGCTACAAAATGCTAAGTAGGGATTAAACCACCTCTGACTCTGAATTCTTGAGTTCTTCCTGTCCATGAACCCACAATTACTCACCTTTCTTTAAATATAATTAATGTATATGTTTTTAAAAAGTCATATGGGAAATAGTAAATGAAAGTTAAGTAATAGAATTAATTGAAGCAGCAGAGGTTAATCACAAAGTATGTGTGTATTTATCCTTGAAGCCGTTCATCCCGAACGTGTATACAAATATTTGGACGCTCATGGAAGGGTAAAGACGTATCATACTATATTTTACATTTTCTGTTAACATTCATCGTTGTTTTCCGATTGATCCCAGTCTGTGTAATTATGATTATAATGTTATAAAGAAAGAATGTATCTAATTGATCAACAGTGACAGAGTATTAACAGAAAATGGGCCCACGCTTACTCACCATAATATTTCATCATTTTGAAGGACACATACTCACTCAGTAGTGCTTATATATTTGCAAATACTGATCTACTGAAGCAGGTTGGCTTCGTTTCTCCTTACTTGACCCTGAGTATGGCTTTCGGCACTTCTCAAAACCCTTCACTCTCAACATATTGATATTGTATATTTAAAAAGAAGACAAGGGCTGAAGGACTTAATTATTGACTCACTTGCATGCTAACACATTCTTTATAGACTATTTTCCCAGTAAGAGTTTTCTGATGTGAATAGCGAGTGAAAGATTTTCCACATCATCTTTAGAATGGGCATCTCCTCAGCGTGAGCCCTTTCTTGTTCAGTCAGGAATATGGAACCACTGAAGAATGTCCTTCCTTCATGACACTGAGACTACTTTTTCAGTGTGAGCCCTGTCATGTCTCATGAGTCCAGGTCTAATGGAACTCGAGCATTCATTTCATCCGATTTCTTCTACAGCAGTGATTAGATGGTGTACCCCAAGAGGGCTCTCCTTGTAGTAAACCTTGGGCTGTCTTCTCTACTGTGTCAGGGATGCAGCCCACTCTGAGCTCTCTGTGTATCCTGAGGCTGGAGCTCCACCTGAAGGCTCTTCCACCATGATTACAGGCTCCGGGTTTCTCTCCACATGACTTTCCTGGTGAGTTAAAAGGGATAATTTCTGGCTGAAGGCTCAATATCATTGATTAGAGACACAGGGTTTCTACTCGGTATGAATTCTCTGGCGTTTATAAAAGCGGGAGCTCTGGGTAAAGGCTGCACCACCTGGATTCCAGACATAGGGTGTCTCTCCTGTGAGTTTTCTAGTGCGTATAAGCGTGAGAGCTGCGTTTCAAGGCTTTTCCACACTCACTGCCTTTGTAGGGTTTCTCATCAGTGTGAATTCTCACCCATGACTAAGGTTATGGCTTCGACTAAGTGCTTTCTCACCTAAATGATATTCATTGTGGTTTCTCTCCTGTGTGACTGTGCTCATGACATTGAAGGGTTGCATGGTCACCGGAAGCTCCTCCACAGTCATTCCAAGCATAGGGCTTCTCCCCCGTTTGAGTTTACTGGTGTGAATAAGTGTCAGCTCTCTGGCTGCAGTACCTTTATAAGGTTCGTCTCCTCCAGTGCGAGCCGTTGGTGTATACATGCGAGGCTTCAGCCGAATATTTTCACACGTTCAGGACATTTGCAAGAGTCACTCCAGGGTGCACTCTCTCATGTTGTCTAAGGTTGGAGGGTGACTAAATGCCTTCCACATTCTGAGTTCTGCATGATTTCCCTCTAGTATAATTACCTTAAGCCTCTCGCATTCGGGCTGAAAGTGCAACACACGTGGAGTTAAGGTTGCTGTATGCGAAATGTCCTCATGTCCGTGGCATTCTGTGAGCTCTTCTCCAGCATGAAATCCCTGCTGTTGACAAGGAAAGAGAGGCTGTTAAAGATTACTCACATCATACTCATTCAGTCGTTTCCCGACATGTGAATTCTAGGCGGCGCCCTCCGTGATGGTCTTCATTCAAAATCTCCGCATACTCGTTACTTTAACAGGTAATGTTACTTTGCTGAATTCCCACAGATTTTCTGTCTGGTAAACCCTCACTGGTCATAGCCTTCTGATTAAGTTTTAGGTCTTCTTTATGTTTCCAACACCATATCCATGAGCTCTGTTTAATCAATTACATTTTCATTGACGCTCAGGTCAGAGTTTGACATGTAATGTCAAATGACATGGGTCCTCAGATTAAATGGATAGAAAATCTCCTGGCCACAGGTCCAAGGCCATGGAGGGCAGAGCTAGGGTGGAGGCTCTGATGTTGCTGATTCCCACGTGGGGAGGAACCAAGGTGACTGAGGACAATTGCATCCGGGGCAGCGGTGGGGGTGGGGGGCAACAGGGAAGGTGGGGCGCTAAAGACCTGGAATGGGTGTTGTTGAACAAATGACGGTTCCTTTCACCAAGAATTATTAAATAAGAACTTTGGAAGAGGTGTCCTTGCTGTGGAGACAAGACTCTCCAGGAGACCATGGTAAGGGTTACCTGGGAATTAATGTGAACCCTAGGAACTGAATCTTAATAAAACACTAACTGTGAACAGTAAGTCGAATCAAAGTGTAGCACCCGATCATTTGCATTGTTTCCTGCCAAATGGAGATATTCTGTACTCCCTACATGCCGAGGAGCCAATGCAGCCTTGCTCTTGACCATGGGAGGAAAAATCGTTCCTTCTGTCTGCGCATGCCTGTGGGTAAGCTGGCAGGGGTCACCCCCAGCTGGGTGGTTGGCGATTCACGTCTGGTGGATCTAACAATAGTTTGAAAGCCTGGCTTCTCATGGCTGCTTTCTCTTTCCTCAGATTTATCTGCTTGATTTTCGGATTGGCCCTGCCCAAGGATGCAGGGGAGGGCAGGTGGTGGCAGAGTTCCTGATAATGAAACAACAGGTGAGAAAAAAAAAACCAAAAAAACAAAAAAAACTTAGTTTGATTCCTGAATTGATCCGTCTTTTGCCAAATGGTCAGGTTTCTACTTTGGGTCCGGATCTTCTAAGTGCACCCAGGAAATAGTAACTCCAGTTACGTGCACCACCCTGTTAAGGATACAGCAGGTCAGGGACCAATGTAGAAACACTCTCTTTCCCGACATTTACGTTCACTTCTTCCAGCCTCCATTAAGGCTGTGACCTCACAGAAGACGGGAGAGGTATTTTCCTTCTCTTCTTTTAAAGGTCGTCCCTTGGGCTCCGTGGCCTCCTTCATCATGCTACTGGCTGCGGTGGACTTAGGAATGCGGTGAACACAGGGGCTAGAGAATGACTCAGAACAGAAATCTGTGGGGAGCAGGCGTTTCATCAGGTGAGTCCTGTGTCATAGGTGCTGTGGTGAGCGGGGGTTTGGTGAGAGAGAGCAATAAAGAATCATTTAGTTTTCCTAATTTAAAAAGCTTAACTTTTTACAGACTACTCCTAAACATTTTGACAGCTTCCAAAAGATAAACGTAAGTTCCTTAGCAAAGTTATTCACATAAGTGTTTTCCTTTGTGTTCTTAACCTTCATTCCATTTAGGAAGTTGAATGCAATGTCTGCAGATTCTTATTTTCTTAATTGTGACTGTGTATGGAGGAGAAGGGCCATAGTACACAGAACCAAATGTCGAGCGCTGGACAGCAAATGACAGTCTGGAGAGCTCCAGGACCTCACTCCCACGCAGAGACATCAGTAAAACAACCAGGACCTGCCTGAATGAGCTGGGGTTCTAGCCCAGGGAACCCCAGAAGTGGGAACAATGGGCTTTCTGATCCCACCATTGGCAGCCCTGGGAAGTGTGCCTATTAGACCCGGGGATGTGTGTGTGTGTGTGTGTGTGCGCACACGTGTGTTTGTTTCTTTTTCCTGACACCCCTGGACTTGCCGAGTGTGCGTCACTGTTGCATGAAAGCTACGGCCATGTGGTGCTAAAGTTCTAAGACCCTCTCAGTCTTGTATCTTCCTGCGTTGCATACATACAATTTCTCTAATAGGTCCAGATGCAAATGTTCAGTTGTCTCCTTGGCTCCCACCTGCAATGGCATGGGGTTGTCTTGCTTGGGAAAGCAGCTCTAGGCTCATGGAGAGAAGAGCTGCACGGGTGTAGGGTGGGCAGAGAGAATTGGAGAAAGCAAGTGAATTGCTATGGTCTCCTGATCCGGAGGTAAGAGGCTGGGCACTAAGGCAACCCAAGTCTTCAGAGTCAGGCTTCTGACTGCAGAATTCTCTACATTACCGTGAGGAGCGCATCTCCTTCGCGTCAGCCTCCTGCCCACATCATCCCAGCCCCGTCCGCTGCTGGGGTCGCGTCGTGCCATGCCGAGCCGAACTGGCAGGTAGCTCCTTCGGCGGACGCACGGAGACGAACGCGAGCCTTTGGGCGGTCGGAGCTGCTCCGTCGCCGGCCAGCGATCAGAATCCATCCCGCTGACGTTCAAGCCCGTTGTCGGGAGCCACCTGGCGGCCGCTTTTATAGTGTCCCTTCCCTCCTGAGCTTTGGCCAACTTGGCGAGGGATGTGATTCGCCCGCCAGGCGCGGGCCAGAGTTCCGGGAGGCCGGCGACGCTGGCGGCGACCGTCCCGCTGGTGCGGAGCGGTGGGCGAGGCCTGCTCTCACCGGAGATTGAATGTGGAGCGCCGTGTGTTGTGGGGCCGCCGCTGAGCTCCTTGGGAGGGTTAGGGGGAGGTCTGCGCCGGTCGACCAGCACTCCCTGGTGTCCCTTGGCCCGCGGAGACACCCCCCGCCCCACACACACACGTCCTGCTACGCGTGACCAGGAGAGGATGTCCGTGCCCGACGTCGTACTCCGTGTGTCACGATGCGTCGGTGCGTCCTCGCCGCCTTGGGGGCCCGGGTCATGCCGGTGCAGTCGTGGCGGTCTGGCTGCGCAACAGGGGCCACTTCAGTTGCTCCGGGTCCCAGGCGAGGCGGTCACGGGGGCGGAACTTGCACCGAGGCAGGGGCATGGGATGCCTGTCAACAGACCGCATCCACCCGGCAGGTTAAACGGGCGTCTATGCAGGGAGCTCCCTTCCCAACTTCCTGGTAGCGTCGTCAGCGTGGCGCTTGCGTTTCGAACCTGTTCAGGTCCGCTCACCGAGGTGTGTCGAGGGCAAGCGTGTAGGGCGCTCGTGGAGGGGCGGCAGTTCCTCCTAGGCTTCGGTGGTCCTAAGTCGTAGACGTTTCTCTTTGGGAAACAGGGAACGCCCGGGGCACACGTGATAGTCGTGAGGAGACACGAGCCTGGCCGCGGTCCTGCAAGGGCGCGGTCGTCAGTAGCTTCACTGAAGAAGCTCTGCAGACAGTGAACGGCCTAGAGACACGGGTGCGGAGGGCAGGACCCCCCCAGAGCAAGAAATGGGAACGATGGTGTCCTGTTTCGAGGACGGGTGTCAGCGGCGTGGCGGTGCGCCTTCGCTCGTGTGCCATCGGAATACTTCCCGTGGAAGTTCACACCAGTTGCACGTCACTTGGCGTGTGCGGCGGCAAGGTCGACCAGATGGGCAGATTTTGGTATTGGGGCGAGGGGAAAATTTCATGAATTGAGGCTCTTTTGGTTGTGAGAGTCACTACAATGTGAACAGTAGTGAAAAATAATCCTTAAGATTTACAATAAATCGACACTACTCTAAGAATTACTATAAAAACATACTATGCAACTTGCAGGTATTCTTGCATCTGGTAAGCCATTTCTTTCTTAAAAGGGCAGTATTGCATCATGAAACATATAAGTAAGTGCATTTTTAGATTTTGATGTTGTATTTAGGAATATATTTAATTTTGAATGTACCAATAGTGTATATAATCGCATGGGGACTATATACACTAAAGAACACACCGGAAAATTCTGGATTTTATGGTAAATGTGTTCTTTTGGTTTGCTTTGGGTTCTCAAAAAAAAAAATTAGAAAGAAATCAAGAGCCCAATATAAAGAGCAAGATAGCAACCCTCTTGTCTGTTATCCTCTAAAGGGGTAACCCCTTGAATTTTGAATAAAATCGATGATGGAAGGAGTTTTAACAGGCACGTACACTGGAATTTTTATCCTTATAAAAATCGTTACTGGGCTTCCCTGGTGGCGCAGTGGTTGAGAGTCTGCCTGCCGATGCAGGGGACACGGGTTCGTGCCCCGGTCCGGGAGGATCCCCCATGCCGTGGAGCAGCTGGGCCCGTGAGCCATGGCCGCCGAGCCTGCGCGTCTGGGGCCTGTGCTCCGCAACGGGAGAGGCCACGACAGTGAGAGGCCCGCGTACAGGAAAAAAAAGAACAGTCGTTACTAATTTTCAAACATATAGGCTTGAATGCTAACAAATTTTAAAGTACTTATTTTGCAATATAGAGAAGAGCAAAGCTTCATCTTAAGACAGGAAATCTCGCTTTGCTCTCCCCAATTCATGCAGACAAAGTTTTCCAAAATTGAGAGTTTTGGAAAATACTTTTACTATCCAGTCTTTCTAAAAATATATTACTTTTCAAAATTCCAGAACTGAGACTGCTTTAAATGTCAATTTTATTTTAGGTACAGCCAACTTTCTATTGTAGACTAGTAGTGGCCTTTGGTAACTATACAATGTATGAACGTGTCTTTTTTTCTTAATGTCAGAAATATTATTTTGCAATTTATTCTTATTACCTGCCTTAGACTATAGAGTTCTATGAAGAGAAAGGCATTGTGTTATTTACAGTTGAATCAACATAACAGTCCAGGTTCTGAAATGTTGGAAGTTCTCATTAAATATTTCACAATAGAAAAATTTATAAATGAATAAACAAGGTGATTTAGCTTATGTTTCTCCTGCATGAATCCTTTATGCTAATAATTCCTGAATCGTATTTTCCCTTTATGATCAGATAGTTGTTACAGTGTCCCTCCCTGGCCTGGGGGGGTATCTGTGTGCACTCAGATGCACGTACACACAGTAATGTTGCAGCTAACGTCTTGGGTTTAAAAACATATATTTTTAAGATTTTTTTTTTTTTGGATGTGGACCATGTTAAAAGACTTTTATTGAATTTGTTACAATATTGTTACTGTTTTATGTTTTGGTGTTTTGGTTGCAAGCCATGTGAGATCTTAGCTCCCCGACCAGGGATTGAACCCGCCCTCCCTGCATTGGAAGGTGAGGTCTTAACCTCTAGAATGCTAGGAAAGTCCCCGTGATGGCCTTTATAGGCCCTAGAATACCATTTCTCAACCCATTAGACTTCAATGGGCCCCAGGGGTACAACGAATGTTTTGGCCAGCAAAGAAAAAGAAAGGGAACGGAAAAGGGGCCAGAACTCATCATGCGGCCTGTGCGCTCTCTCTAGCTAGCCTTCTTGAAGGTTTAACTGACAAAATAGACACTGTCTCTATGGTGATCTTTCTCCCACAACATTTTTTAGTACCATTTTTCGACGTCAAAGAGTAAAGCTTTAAAGGTAGACTCACCAATGGCTCTCTGCGGGATCTCCTTTGTGTTTCTATGATGTAGTATATGCCACCCCTTATCGTTCTAATACATTCTTAAAGTAGAACTCTTTTTATGTCTGCAAAGATCTTTCACCTTCTCAGTCCTGAAGATATCTATCTGTTCTTCTTGGACAAAAAAAAAAAAAAATAGAAACCCTGGGCTACAAAATGCTAAGTAGGGATTCAACCACCTCTGACTCTGAATTCTTGAGTTCTTCCTGTCCATGAACCCACAATTACTCACCTTTCTTTAAATATAATTAATGTATATGTTTTTAAAAAGTCATATGGGAAATAGTAAATGAAAGTTAAGTAATAGAATTAATTGAAGCAGCAGAGGTTAATCACAAAGTATGTGTGTATTTATCCTTGAAGCCGTTCATCCCGAACGTGTATACAAATATTTGGACGCTCATGGAAGGGTAAAGACGTATCATACTATATTTTACATTTTCTGTTAACATTCATCGTTGTTTTCCGATTGATCCCAGTCTGTGTAATTATGATTATAATGTTATAAAGAAAGAATGTATCTAATTGATCAACAGTGACAGAGTATTAACAGAAAGCGCGCCCACGCTTACTCACCACAATATTTCATCATTTTGAAGGACACATACTCACTCAGTAGTGCTTATATATTTGCAAATACTGATCTACTGAAGCAGGTTGGCTTCGTTTCTCCTTACTTGACGCTGAGTATGGCTTTCAGCACTTCTCAAAACCCTTCACTCTCAACATATTGATATTGTATATTTAAAAAGAAGACAAGGGCTTAAGGACTTAATTATTGACTCACTTGCATGCTAACACATTCTTTATAGACTATTTTCCCAGTAAGAGTTTTCTGATGTGAATAGCAAGTGAAAGATTTTCCACATCATCTTTAGAATGGGCATCTCCTCAGCGTGAGCACTTTCTTGTGCAGTCAGGAATATGGAACCACTGAAGAATGTCCTTCCTTCATGACACTGAGACTACTTTTTCAGTGTGAGCCCTGTCATGTCTCATGAGTCCAGGTCTAATGGAACTCGAGCATTCATTTCATCCGATTTCTTCTACAGCAGTGATTAGATGGTGTACCCCAAGAGGGCTCTCCTTGTAGTAAACCTTGGGCTGTCTTCTCTACTGTGTCAGGGATGCAGCCCACTCTGAGCTCTCTGTGTATCCTGAGGCTGGAGCTCCACCTGAAGGCTCTTCCACCATGATTACAGGCTCCGGGTTTCTCTCCACATGACGTTCCTGGTGAGTTAAAAGGGATAATTTCTGGCTGAAGGCTCAATATCATTGATTAGAGACACAGGGTTTCTACTCGGTATGAATTCTCTGGCGTTTATAAAAGCGGGAGCTCTGGGTAAAGGCTGCACCACCTGGATTCCAGACATAGGGTGTCTCTCCTGTGAGTTTTCTAGTGCGTATAAGCGTGAGAGCTGCGTTTCAAGGCTTTTCCACACTCACTGCCTTTGTAGGGTTTCTCATCAGTGTGAATTCTCACCCATGACTAAGGTTATGGCTTCGACTAAGTGCTTTCTCACATAAATGATATTCATTGTGGTTTCTCTCCTGTGTGACTGTGCTCATGACATTGAAGGGTTGCATGGTCACCGGAAGCTCCTCCACAGTCATTCCAAGCATAGGGCTTCTCCCCCGTTTGAGTTTACTGGTGTGAATAAGTGTCAGCTCTCTGGCTGCAGTACCTTTATAAGGTTCGTCTCCTCCAGTGCGAGCCGTTGGTGTATACATGCGAGGCTTCAGCCGAATATTTTCACACGTTCAGGACATTTGCAAGAGTCACTCCAGGGTGCACTCTCTCATGTTGTCTAAGGTTGGAGGGTGACTAAATGCCTTCCACATTCTGAGTTCTGCATGATTTCCCTCTAGTATAATTAGCTTAAGCCTCTCGCATTCGGGCTGAAAGTGCAACACACGTGGAGTTAAGGTTGCTGTATGCGAAATGTCCTCATGTCCGTGGCATTCTGTGAGCTCTTCTCCAGCATGAAATCCCTGCTGTTGACAAGGAAAGAGAGGCTGTTAAAGATTACTCACATCATACTCATTCAGTCGTTTCCCGACATGTGAATTCTAGGCGGCGCCCTCCGTGATGGTCTTCATTCAAAATCTCCGCATACTCGTTACTTTAACAGGTAATGTTACTTTGCTGAATTCCCACAGATTTTCTGTCTGGTAAACCCTCACTGGTCATAGCCTTCTGATTAAGTTTTAGGTCTTCTTTATGTTTCCAACACCATATCCATGAGCTCTGTTTAATCAATTACATTTTCATTGACGCTCAGGTCAGAGTTTGACATGTAATGTCAAATGACATGGGTCCTCAGATTAAATGGATAGAAAATCTCCTGGCCACAGGTCCAAGGCCATGGAGGGCAGAGCTAGGGTGGAGGCTCTGATGTTGCTGATTCCCACGTGGGGAGGAACCAAGGTGACTGAGGACAATTGCATCCGGGGCAGCGGTGGGGGTGGGGGGCAACAGGGAAGGTGGGGCGCTAAAGACCTGGAATGGGTGTTGTTGAACAAATGACGGTTCCTTTCACCAAGAATTATTAAATAAGAACTTTGGAAGAGGTGTCCTTGCTGTGGAGACAAGACTCTCCAGGAGACCATGGTAAGGGTTACCTGGGAATTAATGTGAACCCTAGGAACTGAATCTTAATAAAACACTAACTGTGAACAGTAAGTCGAATCAAAGTGTAGCACCCGATCATTTGCATTGTTTCCTGCCAAATGGAGATATTCTGTACTCCCTACATGCCGAGGAGCCAATGCAGCCTTGCTCTTGACCATGGGAGGAAAAATCGTTCCTTCTGTCTGCGCATGCCTGTGGGTAAGCTGGCAGGGGTCACCCCCAGCTGGGTGGTTGGCGATTCACGTCTGGTGGATCTAACAATAGTTTGAAAGCCTGGCTTCTCATGGCTGCTTTCTCTTTCCTCAGATTTATCTGCTTGATTTTCGGATTGGCCCTGCCCAAGGATGCAGGGGAGGGCAGGTGGTGGCAGAGTTCCTGATAATGAAACAACAGGTGAGAAAAAAAAAACCAAAAAAACAAAAAAAACTTAGTTTGATTCCTGAATTGATCCGTCTTTTGCCAAATGGTCAGGTTTCTACTTTGGGTCCGGATCTTCTAAGTGCACCCAGGAAATAGTAACTCCAGTTACGTGCACCACCCTGTTAAGGATACAGCAGGTCAGGGACCAATGTAGAAACACTCTCTTTCCCGACATTTACGTTCACTTCTTCCAGCCTCCATTAAGGCTGTGACCTCACAGAAGACGGGAGAGGTATTTTCCTTCTCTTCTTTTAAAGGTCGTCCCTTGGGCTCCGTGGCCTCCTTCATCATGCTACTGGCTGCGGTGGACTTAGGAATGCGGTGAACACAGGGGCTAGAGAATGACTCAGAACAGAAATCTGTGGGGAGCAGGCGTTTCATCAGGTGAGTCCTGTGTCATAGGTGCTGTGGTGAGCGGGGGTTTGGTGAGAGAGAGCAATAAAGAATCATTTAGTTTTCCTAATTTAAAAAGCTTAACTTTTTACAGACTACTCCTAAACATTTTGACAGCTTCCAAAAGATAAACGTAAGTTCCTTAGCAAAGTTATTCACATAAGTGTTTTCCTTTGTGTTCTTAACCTTCATTCAAATTAGGAAGTTGAATGCAATGTCTGCAGATTCTTATTTTCTTAATTGTGACTGTGTATGGAGGAGAAGGGCCATAGTACACAGAACCAAATGTCGAGCGCTGGACAGCAAATGACAGTCTGGAGAGCTCCAGGACCTCACTCCCACGCAGAGACATCAGTAAAACAACCAGGACCTGCCTGAATGAGCTGGGGTTCTAGCCCAGGGAACCCCAGAAGTGGGAACAATGGGCTTTCTGATCCCACCATTGGCAGCCCTGGGAAGTGTGCCTATTAGACCCGGGGATGTGTGTGTGTGTGTGTGTGTGCGCACACGTGTGTTTGTTTCTTTTTCCTGACACCCCTGGACTTGCCGAGTGTGCGTCACTGTTGCATGAAAGCTACGGCCATGTGGTGCTAAAGTTCTAAGACCCTCTCAGTCTTGTATCTTCCTGCGTTGCATACATACAATTTCTCTAATAGGTCCAGATGCAAATGTTCAGTTGTCTCCTTGGCTCCCACCTGCAATGGCATGGGGTTGTCTTGCTTGGGAAAGCAGCTCTAGGCTCATGGAGAGAAGAGCTGCACGGGTGTAGGGTGGGCAGAGAGAATTGGAGAAAGCAAGTGAATTGCTATGGTCTCCTGATCCGGAGGTAAGAGGCTGGGCACTAAGGCAACCCAAGTCTTCAGAGTCAGGCTTCTGACTGCAGAATTCTCTACATTACCGTGAGGAGCGCATCTCCTTCGCGTCAGCCTCCTGCCCACATCATCCCAGCCCCGTCCGCTGCTGGGGTCGCGTCGTGCCATGCCGAGCCGAACTGGCAGGTAGCTCCTTCGGCGGACGCACGGAGACGAACGCGAGCCTTTGGGCGGTCGGAGCTGCTCCGTCGCCGGCCAGCGATCAGAATCCATCCCGCTGACGTTCAAGCCCGTTGTCGGGAGCCACCTGGCGGCCGCTTTTATAGTGTCCCTTCCCTCCTGAGCTTTGGCCAACTTGGCGAGGGATGTGATTCGCCCGCCAGGCGCGGGCCAGAGTTCCGGGAGGCCGGCGACGCTGGCGGCGACCGTCCCGCTGGTGCGGAGCGGTGGGCGAGGCCTGCTCTCACCGGAGATTGAATGTGGAGCGCCGTGTGTTGTGGGGCCGCCGCTGAGCTCCTTGGGAGGGTTAGGGGGAGGTCTGCGCCGGTCGACCAGCACTCCCTGGTGTCCCTTGGCCCGCGGAGACACCCCCCGCCCCACACACACACGTCCTGCTACGCGTGACCAGGAGAGGATGTCCGTGCCCGACGTCGTACTCCGTGTGTCACGATGCGTCGGTGCGTCCTCGCCGCCTTGGGGGCCCGGGTCATGCCGGTGCAGTCGTGGCGGTCTGGCTGCGCAACAGGGGCCACTTCAGTTGCTCCGGGTCCCAGGCGAGGCGGTCACGGGGGCGGAACTTGCACCGAGGCAGGGGCATGGGATGCCTGTCAACAGACCGCATCCACCCGGCAGGTTAAACGGGCGTCTATGCAGGGAGCTCCCTTCCCAACTTCCTGGTAGCGTCGTCAGCGTGGCGCTTGCGTTTCGAACCTGTTCAGGTCCGCTCACCGAGGTGTGTCGAGGGCAAGCGTGTAGGGCGCTCGTGGAGGGGCGGCAGTTCCTCCTAGGCTTCGGTGGTCCTAAGTCGTAGACGTTTCTCTTTGGGAAACAGGGAACGCCCGGGGCACACGTGATAGTCGTGAGGAGACACGAGCCTGGCCGCGGTCCTGCAAGGGCGCGGTCGTCAGTAGCTTCACTGAAGAAGCTCTGCAGACAGTGAACGGCCTAGAGACACGGGTGCGGAGGGCAGGACCCCCCCAGAGCAAGAAATGGGAACGATGGTGTCCTGTTTCGAGGACGGGTGTCAGCGGCGTGGCGGTGCGCCTTCGCTCGTGTGCCATCGGAATACTTCCCGTGGAAGTTCACACCAGTTGCACGTCACTTGGCGTGTGCGGCGGCAAGGTCGACCAGATGGGCAGATTTTGGTATTGGGGCGAGGGGAAAATTTCATGAATTGAGGCTCTTTTGGTTGTGAGAGTCACTACAATGTGAACAGTAGTGAAAAAGAATCCTTAAGATTTACAATAAATCGACACTACTCTAAGAATTACTATAAAAACATACTATGCAACTTGCAGGTATTCTTGCATCTGGTAAGCCATTTCTTTCTTAAAAGGGCAGTATTGCATCATGAAACATATAAGTAAGTGCATTTTTAGATTTTGATGTTGTATTTAGGAATATATTTAATTTCGAATGTACCAATAGTGTATATAATCGCATGGGGACTATATACACTAAAGAACACACCGGAAAATTCTGGATTTTATGGTAAATGTGTTCTTTTGGTTTGCTTTGGGTTCTCAAAAAAAAAAATTAGAAAGAAATCAAGAGCCCAATATAAAGAGCAAGATAGCAACCCTCTTGTCTGTTATCCTCTAAAGGGGTAACCCCTTGAATTTTGAATAAAATCGATGATGGAAGGAGTTTTAACAGGCACGTACACTGGAATTTTTATCCTTATAAAAATCGTTACTGGGCTTCCCTGGTGGCGCAGTGGTTGAGAGTCTGCCTGCCGATGCAGGGGACACGGGTTCGTGCCCCGGTCCGGGAGGATCCCCCATGCCGTGGAGCAGCTGGGCCCGTGAGCCATGGCCGCCGAGCCTGCGCGTCTGGGGCCTGTGCTCCGCAACGGGAGAGGCCACGACAGTGAGAGGCCCGCGTACAGGAAAAAAAAGAACAGTCGTTACTAATTTTCAAACATATAGGCTTGAATGCTAACAAATTTTAAAGTACTTATTTTGCAATATAGAGAAGAGCAAAGCTTCATCTTAAGACAGGAAATCTCGCTTTGCTCTCCCCAATTCATGCAGACAAAGTTTTCCAAAATTGAGAGTTTTGGAAAATACTTTTACTATCCAGTCTTTCTAAAAATATATTACTTTTCAAAATTCCAGAACTGAGACTGCTTTAAATGTCAATTTTATTTTAGGTACAGCCAACTTTCTATTGTAGACTAGTAGTGGCCTTTGGTAACTATACAATGTATGAACGTGTCTTTTTTTCTTAATGTCAGAAATATTATTTTGCAATTTATTCTTATTACCTGCCTTAGACTATAGAGTTCTATGAAGAGAAAGGCATTGTGTTATTTACAGTTGAATCAACATAACAGTCCAGGTTCTGAAATGTTGGAAGTTCTCATTAAATATTTCACAATAGAAAAATTTATAAATGAATAAACAAGGTGATTTAGCTTATGTTTCTCCTGCATGAATCCTTTATGCTAATAATTCCTGAATCGTATTTTCCCTTTATGATCAGATAGTTGTTACAGTGTCCCTCCCTGGCCTGGGGGGGTATCTGTGTGCACTCAGATGCACGTACACACAGTAATGTTGCAGCTAACGTCTTGGGTTTAAAAACATATATTTTTAAGATTTTTTTTTTTTTGGATGTGGACCATGTTAAAAGACTTTTATTGAATTTGTTACAATATTGTTACTGTTTTATGTTTTGGTGTTTTGGTTGCAAGCCATGTGAGATCTTAGCTCCCCGACCAGGGATTGAACCCGCCCTCCCTGCATTGGAAGGTGAGGTCTTAACCTCTAGAATGCTAGGAAAGTCCCCGTGATGGCCTTTATAGGCCCTAGAATACCATTTCTCAACCCATTAGACTTCAATGGGCCCCAGGGGTACAACGAATGTTTTGGCCAGCAAAGAAAAAGAAAGGGAACGGAAAAGGGGCCAGAACTCATCATGCGGCCTGTGCGCTCTCTCTAGCTAGCCTTCTTGAAGGTTTAACTGACAAAATAGACACTGTCTCTATGGTGATCTTTCTCCCACAACATTTTTTAGTACCATTTTTCGACGTCAAAGAGTAAAGCTTTAAAGGTAGACTCACCAATGGCTCTCTGCGGGATCTCCTTTGTGTTTCTATGATGTAGTATATGCCACCCCTTATCGTTCTAATACATTCTTAAAGTAGAACTCTTTTTATGTCTGCAAAGATCTTTCACCTTCTCAGTCCTGAAGATATCTATCTGTTCTTCTTGGACAAAAAAAAAAAAAAAAAAGAAACCCTGGGCTACAAAATGCTAAGTAGGGATTAAACCACCTCTGACTCTGAATTCTTGAGTTCTTCCTGTCCATGAACCCACAATTACTCACCTTTCTTTAAATATAATTAATGTATATGTTTTTAAAAAGTCATATGGGAAATAGTAAATGAAAGTTAAGTAATAGAATTAATTGAAGCAGCAGAGGTTAATCACAAAGTATGTGTGTATTTATCCTTGAAGCCGTTCATCCCGAACGTGTATACAAATATTTGGACGCTCATGGAAGGGTAAAGACGTATCATACTATATTTTACATTTTCTGTTAACATTCATCGTTGTTTTCCGATTGATCCCAGTCTGTGTAATTATGATTATAATGTTATAAAGAAAGAATGTATCTAATTGATCAACAGTGACAGAGTATTAACAGAAAGCGCGCCCACGCTTACTCACCACAATATTTCATCATTTTGAAGGACACATACTCACTCAGTAGTGCTTATATATTTGCAAATACTGATCTACTGAAGCAGGTTGGCTTCGTTTCTCCTTACTTGACGCTGAGTATGGCTTTCAGCACTTCTCAAAACCCTTCACTCTCAACATATTGATATTGTATATTTAAAAAGAAGACAAGGGCTTAAGGACTTAATTATTGACTCACTTGCATGCTAACACATTCTTTATAGACTATTTTCCCAGTAAGAGTTTTCTGATGTGAATAGCAAGTGAAAGATTTTCCACATCATCTTTAGAATGGGCATCTCCTCAGCGTGAGCACTTTCTTGTGCAGTCAGGAATATGGAACCACTGAAGAATGTCCTTCCTTCATGACACTGAGACTACTTTTTCAGTGTGAGCCCTGTCATGTCTCATGAGTCCAGGTCTAATGGAACTCGAGCATTCATTTCATCCGATTTCTTCTACAGCAGTGATTAGATGGTGTACCCCAAGAGGGCTCTCCTTGTAGTAAACCTTGGGCTGTCTTCTCTACTGTGTCAGGGATGCAGCCCACTCTGAGCTCTCTGTGTATCCTGAGGCTGGAGCTCCACCTGAAGGCTCTTCCACCATGATTACAGGCTCCGGGTTTCTCTCCACATGACGTTCCTGGTGAGTTAAAAGGGATAATTTCTGGCTGAAGGCTCAATATCATTGATTAGAGACACAGGGTTTCTACTCGGTATGAATTCTCTGGCGTTTATAAAAGCGGGAGCTCTGGGTAAAGGCTGCACCACCTGGATTCCAGACATAGGGTGTCTCTCCTGTGAGTTTTCTAGTGCGTATAAGCGTGAGAGCTGCGTTTCAAGGCTTTTCCACACTCACTGCCTTTGTAGGGTTTCTCATCAGTGTGAATTCTCACCCATGACTAAGGTTATGGCTTCGACTAAGTGCTTTCTCACATAAATGATATTCATTGTGGTTTCTCTCCTGTGTGACTGTGCTCATGACATTGAAGGGTTGCATGGTCACCGGAAGCTCCTCCACAGTCATTCCAAGCATAGGGCTTCTCCCCCGTTTGAGTTTACTGGTGTGAATAAGTGTCAGCTCTCTGGCTGCAGTACCTTTATAAGGTTCGTCTCCTCCAGTGCGAGCCGTTGGTGTATACATGCGAGGCTTCAGCCGAATATTTTCACACGTTCAGGACATTTGCAAGAGTCACTCCAGGGTGCACTCTCTCATGTTGTCTAAGGTTGGAGGGTGACTAAATGCCTTCCACATTCTGAGTTCTGCATGATTTCCCTCTAGTATAATTAGCTTAAGCCTCTCGCATTCGGGCTGAAAGTGCAACACACGTGGAGTTAAGGTTGCTGTATGCGAAATGTCCTCATGTCCGTGGCATTCTGTGAGCTCTTCTCCAGCATGAAATCCCTGCTGTTGACAAGGAAAGAGAGGCTGTTAAAGATTACTCACATCATACTCATTCAGTCGTTTCCCGACATGTGAATTCTAGGCGGCGCCCTCCGTGATGGTCTTCATTCAAAATCTCCGCATACTCGTTACTTTAACAGGTAATGTTACTTTGCTGAATTCCCACAGATTTTCTGTCTGGTAAACCCTCACTGGTCATAGCCTTCTGATTAAGTTTTAGGTCTTCTTTATGTTTCCAACACCATATCCATGAGCTCTGTTTAATCAATTACATTTTCATTGACGCTCAGGTCAGAGTTTGACATGTAATGTCAAATGACATGGGTCCTCAGATTAAATGGATAGAAAATCTCCTGGCCACAGGTCCAAGGCCATGGAGGGCAGAGCTAGGGTGGAGGCTCTGATGTTGCTGATTCCCACGTGGGGAGGAACCAAGGTGACTGAGGACAATTGCATCCGGGGCAGCGGTGGGGGTGGGGGGCAACAGGGAAGGTGGGGCGCTAAAGACCTGGAATGGGTGTTGTTGAACAAATGACGGTTCCTTTCACCAAGAATTATTAAATAAGAACTTTGGAAGAGGTGTCCTTGCTGTGGAGACAAGACTCTCCAGGAGACCATGGTAAGGGTTACCTGGGAATTAATGTGAACCCTAGGAACTGAATCTTAATAAAACACTAACTGTGAACAGTAAGTCGAATCAAAGTGTAGCACCCGATCATTTGCATTGTTTCCTGCCAAATGGAGATATTCTGTACTCCCTACATGCCGAGGAGCCAATGCAGCCTTGCTCTTGACCATGGGAGGAAAAATCGTTCCTTCTGTCTGCGCATGCCTGTGGGTAAGCTGGCAGGGGTCACCCCCAGCTGGGTGGTTGGCGATTCACGTCTGGTGGATCTAACAATAGTTTGAAAGCCTGGCTTCTCATGGCTGCTTTCTCTTTCCTCAGATTTATCTGCTTGATTTTCGGATTGGCCCTGCCCAAGGATGCAGGGGAGGGCAGGTGGTGGCAGAGTTCCTGATAATGAAACAACAGGTGAGAAAAAAAAAACCAAAAAAACAAAAAAAACTTAGTTTGATTCCTGAATTGATCCGTCTTTTGCCAAATGGTCAGGTTTCTACTTTGGGTCCGGATCTTCTAAGTGCACCCAGGAAATAGTAACTCCAGTTACGTGCACCACCCTGTTAAGGATACAGCAGGTCAGGGACCAATGTAGAAACACTCTCTTTCCCGACATTTACGTTCACTTCTTCCAGCCTCCATTAAGGCTGTGACCTCACAGAAGACGGGAGAGGTATTTTCCTTCTCTTCTTTTAAAGGTCGTCCCTTGGGCTCCGTGGCCTCCTTCATCATGCTACTGGCTGCGGTGGACTTAGGAATGCGGTGAACACAGGGGCTAGAGAATGACTCAGAACAGAAATCTGTGGGGAGCAGGCGTTTCATCAGGTGAGTCCTGTGTCATAGGTGCTGTGGTGAGCGGGGGTTTGGTGAGAGAGAGCAATAAAGAATCATTTAGTTTTCCTAATTTAAAAAGCTTAACTTTTTACAGACTACTCCTAAACATTTTGACAGCTTCCAAAAGATAAACGTAAGTTCCTTAGCAAAGTTATTCACATAAGTGTTTTCCTTTGTGTTCTTAACCTTCATTCAAATTAGGAAGTTGAATGCAATGTCTGCAGATTCTTATTTTCTTAATTGTGACTGTGTATGGAGGAGAAGGGCCATAGTACACAGAACCAAATGTCGAGCGCTGGACAGCAAATGACAGTCTGGAGAGCTCCAGGACCTCACTCCCACGCAGAGACATCAGTAAAACAACCAGGACCTGCCTGAATGAGCTGGGGTTCTAGCCCAGGGAACCCCAGAAGTGGGAACAATGGGCTTTCTGATCCCACCATTGGCAGCCCTGGGAAGTGTGCCTATTAGACCCGGGGATGTGTGTGTGTGTGTGTGTGTGCGCACACGTGTGTTTGTTTCTTTTTCCTGACACCCCTGGACTTGCCGAGTGTGCGTCACTGTTGCATGAAAGCTACGGCCATGTGGTGCTAAAGTTCTAAGACCCTCTCAGTCTTGTATCTTCCTGCGTTGCATACATACAATTTCTCTAATAGGTCCAGATGCAAATGTTCAGTTGTCTCCTTGGCTCCCACCTGCAATGGCATGGGGTTGTCTTGCTTGGGAAAGCAGCTCTAGGCTCATGGAGAGAAGAGCTGCACGGGTGTAGGGTGGGCAGAGAGAATTGGAGAAAGCAAGTGAATTGCTATGGTCTCCTGATCCGGAGGTAAGAGGCTGGGCACTAAGGCAACCCAAGTCTTCAGAGTCAGGCTTCTGACTGCAGAATTCTCTACATTACCGTGAGGAGCGCATCTCCTTCGCGTCAGCCTCCTGCCCACATCATCCCAGCCCCGTCCGCTGCTGGGGTCGCGTCGTGCCATGCCGAGCCGAACTGGCAGGTAGCTCCTTCGGCGGACGCACGGAGACGAACGCGAGCCTTTGGGCGGTCGGAGCTGCTCCGTCGCCGGCCAGCGATCAGAATCCATCCCGCTGACGTTCAAGCCCGTTGTCGGGAGCCACCTGGCGGCCGCTTTTATAGTGTCCCTTCCCTCCTGAGCTTTGGCGAACTTGGCGAGGGATGTGATTCGCCCGCCAGGCGCGGGCCAGAGTTCCGGGAGGCCGGCGACGCTGGCGGCGACCGTCCCGCTGGTGCGGAGCGGTGGGCGAGGCCTGCTCTCACCGGAGATTGAATGTGGAGCGCCGTGTGTTGTGGGGCCGCCGCTGAGCTCCTTGGGAGGGTTAGGGGGAGGTCTGCGCCGGTCGACCAGCACTCCCTGGTGTCCCTTGGCCCGCGGAGACACCCCCCGCCCCACACACACACGTCCTGCTACGCGTGACCAGGAGAGGATGTCCGTGCCCGACGTCGTACTCCGTGTGTCACGATGCGTCGGTGCGTCCTCGCCGCCTTGGGGGCCCGGGTCATGCCGGTGCAGTCGTGGCGGTCTGGCTGCGCAACAGGGGCCACTTCAGTTGCTCCGGGTCCCAGGCGAGGCGGTCACGGGGGCGGAACTTGCACCGAGGCAGGGGCATGGGATGCCTGTCAACAGACCGCATCCACCCGGCAGGTTAAACGGGCGTCTATGCAGGGAGCTCCCTTCCCAACTTCCTGGTAGCGTCGTCAGCGTGGCGCTTGCGTTTCGAACCTGTTCAGGTCCGCTCACCGAGGTGTGTCGAGGGCAAGCGTGTAGGGCGCTCGTGGAGGGGCGGCAGTTCCTCCTAGGCTTCGGTGGTCCTAAGTCGTAGACGTTTCTCTTTGGGAAACAGGGAACGCCCGGGGCACACGTGATAGTCGTGAGGAGACACGAGCCTGGCCGCGGTCCTGCAAGGGCGCGGTCGTCAGTAGCTTCACTGAAGAAGCTCTGCAGACAGTGAACGGCCTAGAGACACGGGTGCGGAGGGCAGGACCCCCCCAGAGCAAGAAATGGGAACGATGGTGTCCTGTTTCGAGGACGGGTGTCAGCGGCGTGGCGGTGCGCCTTCGCTCGTGTGCCATCGGAATACTTCCCGTGGAAGTTCACACCAGTTGCACGTCACTTGGCGTGTGCGGCGGCAAGGTCGACCAGATGGGCAGATTTTGGTATTGGGGCGAGGGGAAAATTTCATGAATTGAGGCTCTTTTGGTTGTGAGAGTCACTACAATGTGAACAGTAGTGAAAAAGAATCCTTAAGATTTACAATAAATCGACACTACTCTAAGAATTACTATAAAAACATACTATGCAACTTGCAGGTATTCTTGCATCTGGTAAGCCATTTCTTTCTTAAAAGGGCAGTATTGCATCATGAAACATATAAGTAAGTGCATTTTTAGATTTTGATGTTGTATTTAGGAATATATTTAATTTCGAATGTACCAATAGTGTATATAATCGCATGGGGACTATATACACTAAAGAACACACCGGAAAATTCTGGATTTTATGGTAAATGTGTTCTTTTGGTTTGCTTTGGGTTCTCAAAAAAAAAAATTAGAAAGAAATCAAGAGCCCAATATAAAGAGCAAGATAGCAACCCTCTTGTCTGTTATCCTCTAAAGGGGTAACCCCTTGAATTTTGAATAAAATCGATGATGGAAGGAGTTTTAACAGGCACGTACACTGGAATTTTTATCCTTATAAAAATCGTTACTGGGCTTCCCTGGTGGCGCAGTGGTTGAGAGTCTGCCTGCCGATGCAGGGGACACGGGTTCGTGCCCCGGTCCGGGAGGATCCCCCATGCCGTGGAGCAGCTGGGCCCGTGAGCCATGGCCGCCGAGCCTGCGCGTCTGGGGCCTGTGCTCCGCAACGGGAGAGGCCACGACAGTGAGAGGCCCGCGTACAGGAAAAAAAAGAACAGTCGTTACTAATTTTCAAACATATAGGCTTGAATGCTAACAAATTTTAAAGTACTTATTTTGCAATATAGAGAAGAGCAAAGCTTCATCTTAAGACAGGAAATCTCGCTTTGCTCTCCCCAATTCATGCAGACAAAGTTTTCCAAAATTGAGAGTTTTGGAAAATACTTTTACTATCCAGTCTTTCTAAAAATATATTACTTTTCAAAATTCCAGAACTGAGACTGCTTTAAATGTCAATTTTATTTTAGGTACAGCCAACTTTCTATTGTAGACTAGTAGTGGCCTTTGGTAACTATACAATGTATGAACGTGTCTTTTTTTCTTAATGTCAGAAATATTATTTTGCAATTTATTCTTATTACCTGCCTTAGACTATAGAGTTCTATGAAGAGAAAGGCATTGTGTTATTTACAGTTGAATCAACATAACAGTCCAGGTTCTGAAATGTTGGAAGTTCTCATTAAATATTTCACAATAGAAAAATTTATAAATGAATAAACAAGGTGATTTAGCTTATGTTTCTCCTGCATGAATCCTTTATGCTAATAATTCCTGAATCGTATTTTCCCTTTATGATCAGATAGTTGTTACAGTGTCCCTCCCTGGCCTGGGGGGGTATCTGTGTGCACTCAGATGCACGTACACACAGTAATGTTGCAGCTAACGTCTTGGGTTTAAAAACATATATTTTTAAGATTTTTTTTTTTTGGATGTGGACCATGTTAAAAGACTTTTATTGAATTTGTTACAATATTGTTACTGTTTTATGTTTTGGTGTTTTGGTTGCAAGCCATGTGAGATCTTAGCTCCCCGACCAGGGATTGAACCCGCCCTCCCTGCATTGGAAGGTGAGGTCTTAACCTCTAGAATGCTAGGAAAGTCCCCGTGATGGCCTTTATAGGCCCTAGAATACCATTTCTCAACCCATTAGACTTCAATGGGCCCCAGGGGTACAACGAATGTTTTGGCCAGCAAAGAAAAAGAAAGGGAACGGAAAAGGGGCCAGAACTCATCATGCGGCCTGTGCGCTCTCTCTAGCTAGCCTTCTTGAAGGTTTAACTGACAAAATAGACACTGTCTCTATGGTGATCTTTCTCCCACAACATTTTTTAGTACCATTTTTCGACGTCAAAGAGTAAAGCTTTAAAGGTAGACTCACCAATGGCTCTCTGCGGGATCTCCTTTGTGTTTCTATGATGTAGTATATGCCACCCCTTATCGTTCTAATACATTCTTAAAGTAGAACTCTTTTTATGTCTGCAAAGATCTTTCACCTTCTCAGTCCTGAAGATATCTATCTGTTCTTCTTGGACAAAAAAAAAAAAAAAAAATAGAAACCCTGGGCTACAAAATGCTAAGTAGGGATTCAACCACCTCTGACTCTGAATTCTTGAGTTCTTCCTGTCCATGAACCCACAATTACTCACCTTTCTTTAAATATAATTAATGTATATGTTTTTAAAAAGTCATATGGGAAATAGTAAATGAAAGTTAAGTAATAGAATTAATTGAAGCAGCAGAGGTTAATCACAAAGTATGTGTGTATTTATCCTTGAAGCCGTTCATCCCGAACGTGTATACAAATATTTGGACGCTCATGGAAGGGTAAAGACGTATCATACTATATTTTACATTTTCTGTTAACATTCATCGTTGTTTTCCGATTGATCCCAGTCTGTGTAATTATGATTATAATGTTATAAAGAAAGAATGTATCTAATTGATCAACAGTGACAGAGTATTAACAGAAAGCGCGCCCACGCTTACTCACCACAATATTTCATCATTTTGAAGGACACATACTCACTCAGTAGTGCTTATATATTTGCAAATACTGATCTACTGAAGCAGGTTGGCTTCGTTTCTCCTTACTTGACGCTGAGTATGGCTTTCAGCACTTCTCAAAACCCTTCACTCTCAACATATTGATATTGTATATTTAAAAAGAAGACAAGGGCTTAAGGACTTAATTATTGACTCACTTGCATGCTAACACATTCTTTATAGACTATTTTCCCAGTAAGAGTTTTCTGATGTGAATAGCAAGTGAAAGATTTTCCACATCATCTTTAGAATGGGCATCTCCTCAGCGTGAGCACTTTCTTGTGCAGTCAGGAATATGGAACCACTGAAGAATGTCCTTCCTTCATGACACTGAGACTACTTTTTCAGTGTGAGCCCTGTCATGTCTCATGAGTCCAGGTCTAATGGAACTCGAGCATTCATTTCATCCGATTTCTTCTACAGCAGTGATTAGATGGTGTACCCCAAGAGGGCTCTCCTTGTAGTAAACCTTGGGCTGTCTTCTCTACTGTGTCAGGGATGCAGCCCACTCTGAGCTCTCTGTGTATCCTGAGGCTGGAGCTCCACCTGAAGGCTCTTCCAACATGATTACAGGCTCCGGGTTTCTCTCCACATGACGTTCCTGGTGAGTTAAAAGGGATAATTTCTGGCTGAAGGCTCAATATCATTGATTAGAGACACAGGGTTTCTACTCGGTATGAATTCTCTGGCGTTTATAAAAGCGGGAGCTCTGGGTAAAGGCTGCACCACCTGGATTCCAGACATAGGGTGTCTCTCCTGTGAGTTTTCTAGTGCGTATAAGTGTGAGAGCTGCGTTTCAAGGCTTTTCCACACTCACTGCCTTTGTAGGGTTTCTCATCAGTGTGAATTCTCACCCATGACTAAGGTTATGGCTTCGACTAAGTGCTTTCTCACATAAATGATATTCATTGTGGTTTCTCTCCTGTGTGACTGTGCTCATGACATTGAAGGGTTGCATGGTCACCGGAAGCTCCTCCACAGTCATTCCAAGCATAGGGCTTCTCCCCCGTTTGAGTTTACTGGTGTGAATAAGTGTCAGCTCTCTGGCTGCAGTACCTTTATAAGGTTCGTCTCCTCCAGTGCGAGCCGTTGGTGTATACATGCGAGGCTTCAGCCGAATATTTTCACACGTTCAGGACATTTGCAAGAGTCAATCCAGGGTGCACTCTCTCATGTTGTCTAAGGTTGGAGGGTGACTAAATGCCTTCCACATTCTGAGTTCTGCATGATTTCCCTCTAGTATAATTAGCTTAAGCCTCTCGCATTCGGGCTGAAAGTGCAACACACATGGAGTTAAGGTTGCTGTATGCAAAATGTCCTCATATCCGTGGCATTCTGTGAGCTCTTCTCCAGCATGAAATCCCTGCTGTTGACAAGGAAAGAGAGGCTGTTAAAGATTACTCACATCATACTCATTCAGTCATTTCCCGACATGTGAATTCTAGGTGGCGCCCTCCGTGATGGTCTTCATTCAAAATCTCCGCATACTCGTTACTTTCACAGGTAATGTTAGTTTGCTGAATTCACACAGATTTTCTGTCTGGTAAACCCTCACTGGTCATAGCCTTCTGATTAAGTTTTAGGTCTTCTTTATGTTTCCAACACCATATCCATGAGCTCTGTTTAATCAATTACATTTTCATTGACGCTCAGGTCAGAGTTTGACATGTAATGTCAAATGACATGGGTCCTCAGATTAAATGGATAGAAAATCTCCTGGCCACAGGTCCAAGGCCATGGAGGGCAGAGCTAGGGTGGAGGCTCTGATGTTGCTGATTCCCACGTGGGGAGGAACCAAGGTGACTGAGGACAATTGCATCCGGGGCAGCGGGGTGGGCAACAGGGAAGGTGGGGTGCTAAAGACCTGGAATGGGTGTTGTTGAACAAATGACGGTTCCTTTCACCAAGAATTATTAAATAAGAACTTTGGAAGAGGTGTCCTTGCTGTGGAGACAAGACTCTCCAGGAGACCATGGTAAGGGTTACCTGGGAATTAATGTGAACCCTAGGAACTGAATCTTAATAAAACAGTAACTGTGAACAGTAAGTCGAATCAAAGTGTAGCACCCGATCATTTGCATTGTTTCCTGCCAAATGGAGATATTCTGTACTCCCTACATGCCGAGGAGCCAATGCAGCCTTGCTCTTGACCATGGGAGGAAAAATCGTTCCTTCTGTCTGCGCATGCCTGTGGGTAAGCTGGCAGGGGTCACCCCCAGCTGGGTGGTTGGCGATTCATGTCTGGTGGATCTAACAATAGTTTGAAAGCCTGGCTTCTCATGGCTGCTTTCTCTTTCCTCAGATTTATCTGCTTGATTTTCGGATTGGCCCTGCCCAAGGATGCAGAGGAGGGCAGGTGGTGGCAGAGTTCCTGATAATGAAACAACAGGTGAGAAAAAAAAAAAAAAAAAAAACCAAAAAAACAAAAAAAACTTAGTTTGATTCCTGAATTGATCCGTCTTTTGCCAAATGGTCAGGTTTCTACTTTGGGTCCGGATCTTCTAAGTGCACCCAGGAAATAGTAACTCCAGTTATGTGCACCACCCTGTTAAGGATACAGCAGGTCAGGGACCAATGTAGAAACACTCTCTTTCCCGACATTTACGTTCACTTCTTCCAGCCTCCGTTAAGGCTGTGACATCACAGAAGACGGGAGAGGTATTTTCCTTCTCTTCTTTTAAAGGTCGTTACTTGGGCTCCGTGGCCTCCTTCATCATGCTACTGGCTGCGGTGGACTTAGGAATGTGGTGAACACAGGGGCTAGAGAATGACTCAGAACAGAAATCTGTGGGGAGCAGGCGTTTCATCAGGTGAGTCCTGTGTCATAGGTGCTGTGGTGAGCGGGGGTTTGGTGAGAGAGAGCAATAAAGAATCATTTAGTTTTCCTAATTTAAAAAGCTTAACTTTTTACAGACTACTCCTAAACATTTTGACAGCTTCCAAAAGATAAACGTAAGTTCCTTAGCAAAGTTATTCACATAAGTGTTTTCCTTTGTGCTCTTAACCTTCATTCCATTTAGGAAGTTGAATGCAATGTCTGCACATTCTCATTTTCTTAATTGTGACTGTGTATGGAGGAGAAGGGCCATAGTACACAGAACCAAATGTTGAGTGCTGGACAGCAAATGACAGTCTGGAGAGCTCCAGGACCTCACTCCCACGCAGAGACATCAGTAAAACAACCAGGACCTGCCTGAATGAGCTGGGGTTCTAGCCCAGGGAACCCCAGAAGTGGGAACAATGGGCTTTCTGATCCCACCATTGGCAGCCCTGGGAAGTGTGCCTATTAGACCCGGGGATGTGTGTGTGTGTGTGTGTGTGCGTGTGTGTGTGCGCACACGTGTGTTTGTTTCTTTTTCCTGACACCCCTGGACTTGCCGAGTGTGCATCACTGTTGCATGAAAGCTACGACCATGTGGTGCTAAAGTTCTAAGACCCTCTCAGTCTTGTATCTTCCTGCGTTGCATACATACAATTTCTCTAATAGGTCCAGATGCAAATGTTCAGTTGTCTCCTTGGCTCCTACCTGCAATGGCATGGGGTTGTCTTGCTTGGGAAAGCAGCTCTAGGCTCATGGAGAGAAGAGCTGCACGGGTGAAGGGTGGGCAGAGAGAATTGGAGAAAGCAAGTGAATTGCTATGGTCTCCTGATCCGGAGGTAAGAGGCTGGGCACTAAGGCAACCCAAGTCTTCAGAGTCAGGCTTCTGACTGCAGAATTCTCTACATTACCGTGAGGAGCGCATCTCCTTCGCGTCAGCCTCCTGCCCACATCTTCCCAGCCCCGTCCGCTGCTGGGGTCGCGTCGTGCCATGCCGAGCCAAACTGGCAGGTAGCTCCTTCGGCGGACGCACGGAGACGAACGCGAGCCTTTGGGCGGTCGGAGCTGCTCCGTCGCCGGCCAGCGATCAGAATCCATCCCGCTGACGTTCAAGCCCGTTGTCGGGAGCCACCTGGCGGCCGCTTTTATAGTGTCCCTTCCCTCCTGAGCTTTGGCGAACTTGGCGAGGGATGTGATTCGCCCGCCAGGCGCGGGCCAGAGTTCCGGGAGGCCGGCGACGCTGGCGGCGACCGTCCCGCTGGTGCGGAGCGGTGGGCGAGGCCTGCTCTCACCGGAGATTGAATGTGGAGCGCCGTGTGTTGTGGGGCCGCCGCTGAGCTCCTTGGGAGGGTTAGGGGGAGGTCTGCGCCGGTCGACCAGCACTCCCTGGTGTCCCTTGGCCCGCGGAGACACCCCCCGCCCCACACACACACGTCCTGCTACGCGTGACCAGGAGAGGATGTCCGTGCCCGACGTCGTACTCCGTGTGTCACGATGCGTCGGTTCGTCCTCGCCGCCTTGGGGGCCCGGCTCATGCCGGTGCAGTCGTGGCGGTCTGGCTGCGCAACAGGGGCCACTTCAGTTGCTCCGGGTCCCAGGCGAGGCGGTCACGGCGGCGGACCTTGCACCGAGGCAGGGGCATGGGATGCCTGTCAAGAGACCGCATCCACCCGGCAGGAGAAATGTGCGTCTATGCAGGGAGCTCCCGTCCCAACTTCCTGGTAGCCTCGTCAGCGTGGCGCTTGCGTTTCGAACCTGCTCAGGTCCGCTCACCGAGGTGTGTCGAGGGCAAGCGTGTAGGGCGCTCGTGGAGGGGCGGCAGTTCCTCCTAGGCTTCGGTGGTCCTAAGTCGTAGACGTTTCTCTTTGGGAAACAGGGAACGCCCGGGGCACACGTGATAGTCGTGAGGAGACACGAGCCTGGCCGCGGACCTGCAAGGGCGCGGTCGTCAGTAGCTTCACTGAAGAAGCTCTGCAGACAGTGAACGGCCTAGAGACGCGCGTGCGGAGGGCAGGACACACCCAGAGCAAGAAATGGGAACGATGGTGTCCTGTTTCGAGGACGGGTGTCAGCGGCGTGGCGGTGCGCCTTCGCTCGTGTGCCATCGGAATACTTCCCGTGGAAGTTCACACCAGTTGCACGTCACTTGGCGTGTGCGGCGGCAAGGTCGACCAGATGGGCAGATTTTGGTATTGGGGCGAGGGGAAAATTTCATGAATTGAGGCTCTTTTGGTTGTGAGAGTCACTACAATGTGAACAGTAGTGAAAAAGAAACCTTAAGATTTACAATAAATCGACACTACTCTAAGAATTACTATAAAAACATACTATGCAACTTGCAGGTATTCTTGCATCTGGTAAGCCATTTCTTTCTTAAAAGGGCAGTATTGCATCATGAAACATATAAGTAAGTGCATTTTTAGATTTTGATGTTGTATTTAGGAATATATTTAATTTCGAATGTACCAATAGTGTATATAATCGCATGGGGACTATATACACTAAAGAACACACCGGAAAATTCTGGATTTTATGGTAAATGTGTTCTTTTGGGTTGCTTTGGGTTCTCAAAAAAAAAAATTAGAAAGAAATCAAGAGCCCAATATAAAGAGCAAGATAGCAACCCTCTTGTCTGTTATCCTCTAAAGGGGTAACCCCTTGAATTTTGAATAAAATCGATGATGGAAGGAGTTTTAACAGGCACGTACACTGGAATTTTTATCCTTATAAAAATCGTTACTGGGCTTCCCTGGTGGCGCAGTGGTTGAGAGTCTGCCTGCCGATGCAGGGGACACGGGTTCGTGCCCCGGTCCGGGAGGATCCCCCATGCCGTGGAGCAGCTGGGCCCGTGAGCCATGGCCGCCGAGCCTGCGCGTCTGGGGCCTGTGCTCCGCAACGGGAGAGGCCACGACAGTGAGAGGCCCGCGTACAGGAAAAAAAAGAACAGTCGTTACTAATTTTCAAACATATAGGCTTGAATGCTAACAAATTTTAAAGTACTTATTTTGCAATATAGAGAAGAGCAAAGCTTCATCTTAAGACAGGAAATCTAGCTTTGCTCTCCCCAATTCATGCAGACAAAGTTTTCCAAAATTGAGAGTTTTGGAAAATACTTTTACTATCCAGTCTTTCTAAAAATATATTACTTTTCAAAATTCCAGAACTGAGACTGCTTTAAATGTCAATTTTATTTTAGGTACAGCCAACTTTCTATTGTAGACTAGTAGTGGCCTTTGGTAACTATACAATGTATGAACGTGTCTTTTTTTCTTAATGTCAGAAATATTATTTTGCAATTTATTCTTATTACCTGCCTTAGACTATAGAGTTCTATGAAGAGAAAGGCATTGTGTTATTTACAGTTGAATCAACATAACAGTCCAGGTTCTGAAATGTTGGAAGTTCTCATTAAATATTTCACAATAGAAAAATTTATAAATGAATAAACAAGGTGATTTAGCTTATGTTTCTCCTGCATGAATCCTTTATGCTAATAATTCCTGAATCGTATTTTCCCTTTATGATCAGATAGTTGTTACAGTGTCCCTCCCTGGCCTGGGGGGGTATCTGTGTGCACTCAGATGCACGTACACACAGTAATTTTGCAGCTAACGTCATGGGTTTAAAAACATATATTTTTAAGATTTTTTTTTTTTTGGATGTGGACCATGTTAAAAGACTTTTATTGAATTTGTTACAATATTGTTACTGTTTTATGTTTTGGTGTTTTGGTTGCAAGCCATGTGAGATCTTAGCTCCCCGACCAGGGATTGAACCCGCCCTCCCTGCATTGGAAGGTGAGGTCTTAACCTCTAGAATGCTAGGAAAGTCCCCGTGATGGCCTTTATAGGCCCTAGAATACCATTTCTCAACCCATTAGACTTCAATGGGCCCCAGGGGTACAACGAATGTTTTGGCCAGCAAAGAAAAAGAAAGGGAACGGAAAAGGGGCCAGAACTCATCATGCGGCCTGTGCGCTCTCTCTAGCTAGCCTTCTTGAAGGTTTAACTGACAAAATAGACACTGTCTCTATGGTGATCTTTCTCCCACAACATTTTTTAGTACCATTTTTCGACGTCAAAGAGTAAAGCTTTAAAGGTAGACTCACCAATGGCTCTCTGCGGGATCTCCTTTGTGTTTCTATGATGTAGTATATGCCACCCCTTATCGTTCTAATACATTCTTAAAGTAGAACTCTTTTTATGTCTGCAAAGATCTTTCACCTTCTCAGTCCTGAAGATATCTATCTGTTCTTCTTGGACAAAAAAAAAAAAAAAAAAAGAAACCCTGGGCTACAAAATGCTAAGTAGGGATTAAACCACCTCTGACTCTGAATTCTTGAGTTCTTCCTGTCCATGAACCCACAATTACTCACCTTTCTTTAAATATAATTAATGTATATGTTTTTAAAAAGTCATATGGGAAATAGTAAATGAAAGTTAAGTAATAGAATTAATTGAAGCAGCAGAGGTTAATCACAAAGTATGTGTGTATTTATCCTTGAAGCCGTTCATCCCGAACGTGTATACAAATATTTGGACGCTCATGGAAGGGTAAAGACGTATCATACTATATTTTACATTTTCTGTTAACATTCATCGTTGTTTTCCGATTGATCCCAGTCTGTGTAATTATGATTATAATGTTATAAAGAAAGAATGTATCTAATTGATCAACAGTGACAGAGTATTAACAGAAAGCGCGCCCACGCTTACTCACCACAATATTTCATCATTTTGAAGGACACATACTCACTCAGTAGTGCTTATATATTTGCAAATACTGATCTACTGAAGCAGGTTGGCTTCGTTTCTCCTTACTTGACGCTGAGTATGGCTTTCAGCACTTCTCAAAACCCTTCACTCTCAACATACTGATATTGTATATTTAAAAAGAAGACAAGGGCTGAAGGACTTAATTATTGACTCACTTGCATGCTAACACATTCTTTATAGACTATTTTCCCAGTAAGAGTTTTCTGATGTGAATAGCAAGTGAAAGATTTTCCACATCATCTTTAGAATGGGCATCTCCTCAGCGTGAGCCCTTTCTTGTGCAGTCAGGAATATGGAACCACTGAAGAATGTACTTCCTTCATGACACTGAGACTACTTTTTCAGTGTGAGCCCTGTCATGTCTCATGAGTCCAGGTCTAATGGAACTCGAGCATTCATTTCATCCGATTTCTTCTACAGCAGTGATTATGTGGTGTACCCCAAGAGGGCTCTCCTTGTAGTAAACCTTGGGCTGTCTTCTCTACTGTGTCAGGGATGCAGCCCACTCTGAGCTCTCTGTGTATCCTGAGGCTGGAGCTCCACCTGAAGGCTCTTCCACCATGATTACAGGCTCCGGGTTTCTCTCCACATGACGTTCCTGGTGAGTTAAAAGGGATAATTTCTGGCTGAAGGCTCAATATCATTGATTAGAGACACAGGGTTTCTACTCGGTATGAATTCTCTGGCGTTTATAAAAGCGGGAGCTCTGGGTAAAGGCTGCACCACCTGGATTCCAGACATAGGGTGTCTCTCCTGTGAGTTTTCTAGTGCGTATAAGCGTGAGAGCTGCGTTTCAAGGCTTTTCCACACTCACTGCCTTTGTAGGGTTTCTCATCAGTGTGAATTCTCACCCATGACTAAGGTTATGGCTTCGACTAAGTGCTTTCTCACATAAATGATATTCATTGTGGTTTCTCTCCTGTGTGACTGTGCTCATGACATTGAAGGGTTGCATGGTCACCGGAAGCTCCTCCACAGTCATTCCAAGCATAGGGCTTCTCCCCCGTTTGAGTTTACTGGTGTGAATAAGTGTCAGCTCTCTGGCTGCAGTACCTTTATAAGGTTCGTCTCCTCCAGTGCGAGCCGTTGGTGTATACATGCGAGGCTTCAGCCGAATATTTTCACACGTTCAGGACATTTGCAAGAGTCGATCCAGGGTGCACTCTCTCATGTTGTCTAAGGTTGGAGGGTGACTAAATGCCTTCCACATTCTGAGTTCTGCATGATTTCCCTCTAGTATAATTAGCTTAAGCCTCTCGCATTCGGGCTGAAAGTGCAACACACATGGAGTTAAGGTTGCTGTATGCAAAATGTCCTCATATCCGTGGCATTCTGTGAGCTCTTCTCCAGCATGAAATCCCTGCTGTTGACAAGGAAAGAGAGGCTGTTAAAGATTACTCACATCATACTCATTCAGTCATTTCCCGACATGTGAATTCTAGGTGGCGCCCTCCGTGATGGTCTTCATTCAAAATCTCCGCATACTCGTTACTTTCACAGGTAATGTTAGTTTGCTGAATTCACACAGATTTTCTGTCTGGTAAACCCTCACTGGTCATAGCCTTCTGATTAAGTTTTAGGTCTTCTTTATGTTTCCAACACCATATCCATGAGCTCTGTTTAATCAATTACATTTTCATTGACGCTCAGGTCAGAGTTTGACATGTAATGTCAAATGACATGGGTCCTCAGATTAAATGGATAGAAAATCTCCTGGCCACAGGTCCAAGGCCATGGAGGGCAGAGCTAGGGTGGAGGCTCTGATGTTGCTGATTCCCACGTGGGGAGGAACCAAGGTGACTGAGGACAATTGCATCCGGGGCAGCGGGGTGGGCAACAGGGAAGGTGGGGTGCTAAAGACCTGGAATGGGTGTTGTTGAACAAATGACGGTTCCTTTCACCAAGAATTATTAAATAAGAACTTTGGAAGAGGTGTCCTTGCTGTGGAGACAAGACTCTCCAGGAGACCATGGTAAGGGTTACCTGGGAATTAATGTGAACCCTAGGAACTGAATCTTAATAAAACAGTAACTGTGAACAGTAAGTCGAATCAAAGTGTAGCACCCGATCATTTGCATTGTTTCCTGCCAAATGGAGATATTCTGTACTCCCTACATGCCGAGGAGCCAATGCAGCCTTGCTCTTGACCATGGGAGGAAAAATCGTTCCTTCTGTCTGCGCATGCCTGTGGGTAAGCTGGCAGGGGTCACCCCCAGCTGGGTGGTTGGCGATTCATGTCTGGTGGATCTAACAATAGTTTGAAAGCCTGGCTTCTCATGGCTGCTTTCTCTTTCCTCAGATTTATCTGCTTGATTTTCGGATTGGCCCTGCCCAAGGATGCAGAGGAGGGCAGGTGGTGGCAGAGTTCCTGATAATGAAACAACAGGTGAGAAAAAAAAAAAAAAAAACCAAAAAAACAAAAAAAACTTAGTTTGATTCCTGAATTGATCCGTCTTTTGCCAAATGGTCAGGTTTCTACTTTGGGTCCGGATCTTCTAAGTGCACCCAGGAAATAGTAACTCCAGTTATGTGCACCACCCTGTTAAGGATACAGCAGGTCAGGGACCAATGTAGAAACACTCTCTTTCCCGACATTTACGTTCACTTCTTCCAGCCTCCGTTAAGGCTGTGACATCACAGAAGACGGGAGAGGTATTTTCCTTCTCTTCTTTTAAAGGTCGTTACTTGGGCTCCGTGGCCTCCTTCATCATGCTACTGGCTGCGGTGGACTTAGGAATGCGGTGAACACAGGGGCTAGAGAATGACTCAGAACAGAAATCTGTGGGGAGCAGGCGTTTCATCAGGTGAGTCCTGTGTCATAGGTGCTGTGGTGAGCGGGGGTTTGGTGAGAGAGAGCAATAAAGAATCATTTAGTTTTCCTAATTTAAAAAGCTTAACTTTTTACAGACTACTCCTAAACATTTTGACAGCTTCCAAAAGATAAACGTAAGTTCCTTAGCAAAGTTATTCACATAAGTGTTTTCCTTTGTGCTCTTAACCTTCATTCCATTTAGGAAGTTGAATGCAATGTCTGCAGATTCTCATTTTCTTAATTGTGACTGTGTATGGAGGAGAAGGGCCATAGTACACAGAACCAAATGTCGAGCGCTGGACAGCAAATGACAGTCTGGAGAGCTCCAGGACCTCACTCCCACGCAGAGACATCAGTAAAACAACCAGGACCTGCCTGAATGAGCTGGGGTTCTAGCCCAGGGAACCCCAGAAGTGGGAACAATGGGCTTTCTGATCCCACCATTGGCAGCCCTGGGAAGTGTGCCTATTAGACCCGGGGATGTGTGTGTGTGTGTGTGTGTGCGTGTGTGTGTGCGCACACGTGTGTCTGTTTCTTTTTCCTGACACCCCTGGACTTGCCGAGTGTGCATCACTGTTGCATGAAAGCTACGGCCATGTGGTGCTAAAGTTCTAAGACCCTCTCAGTCTTGTATCTTCCTGCGTTGCATACATACAATTTCTCTAATAGGTCCAGATGCAAATGTTCAGTTGTCTCCTTGGCTCCTACCTGCAATGGCATGGGGTTGTCTTGCTTGGGAAAGCAGCTCTAGGCTCATGGAGAGAAGAGCTGCACGGGTGAAGGGTGGGCAGAGAGAATTGGAGAAAGCAAGTGAATTGCTATGGTCTCCTGATCCGGAGGTAAGAGGCTGGGCACTAAGGCAACCCAAGTCTTCAGAGTCAGGCTTCTGACTGCAGAATTCTCTACATTACCGTGAGGAGCGCATCTCCTTCGCGTCAGCCTCCTGCCCACATCTTCCCAGCCCCGTCCGCTGCTGGGGTCGCGTCGTTCCATGCCGAGACGAACTGGCAGGTAGCTCCTTCGGCGGACGCCCGGATTCGAACGCGAGCATTTGGGCGGTCGGAGCTGCTCCGTCGCCGGCCAGCGATCAGAATCCATCCCGCTGACGTTCAAGCCCGTTGTCGGGAGCCACCTGGCGGCCGCTTTTATAGTGTCCCTTCCCTCCTGAGCTTTGGCGAACTTGGCGAGGGATGTGATTCGCCCGCCAGGCGCGGGCCAGAGTTCCGGGAGGCCGGCGACGCTGGCGGCGACCGTCCCGCTGGTGCGGAGTGGTGCGCGAGGCCTGCTCTCACCGGAGATTGAATGTGGAGAGCCGTGTGTTGTGGGGCCGGCGCTGAGCTCTTTGGGAGTGTTGTGGGGGGGGTTGGGGGTAAGGGGGGGGCTGTCTGCGCCGGTCGACCAGCACTCCCTGGTGTCCCTTGGCCCGCGGAGACACCCCACACCCGCCTCGTACTGCTACGCGTGACCAGGAGAGGATGTCCGTGCCCGACGTCGTACTCCGTGTGTCACGATGCGTCGGTTCGTCCTCGCCGCCTTGGGGGCCCGGCTCATGCCGGTGCAGTCGTGGCGGTCTGGCTGCGCAACAGGGGCCACTTCAGTTGCTCCGGGTCCCAGGCGAGGCGGTCACGGCGGCGGACCTTGCACCGACGCAGGGGCATGGGATGCCTGTCAAGAGACCGCATCCACCCGGCAGGTGAAATGTGCGTCTATGCAGGGAGCTCCCGTCCCAACTTCCTGGTAGCCTCGTCAGCGTGACGCTTGCGTTTCGAACCTGCTCAGGTCCGCTCACCGAGGTGTGTCGAGGGCAAGCGTGTAGGGCGCTCGTGGAGGGGCGGCAGTTCCTCCTAGGCTTCGGTGGTCCTAAGTCGTAGACGTTTCTCTTTGGGAAACAGGGAACGCCCGGGGCACACGTGATAGTCGTGAGGAGACACGAGCCTGGCCGCGGTCCTGCAAGGGCGCGGTCGTCAGTAGCTTCACTGAAGAAGCTCTGCAGACAGTGAACGGCCTAGAGACGCGCGTGCGGAGGGCAGGACACACCCAGAGCAAGAAATGGGAACGATGGTGTCCTGTTTCGAGGACGGGTGTCAGCGGCGTGGCGGTGCGCCTTCGCTCGTGTGCCATCGGAATACTTCCCGTGGAAGTTCACACCAGTTGCACGTCACTTGGCGTGTGCGGCGGCAAGGTCGACCAGATGGGCAGATTTTGGTATTGGGGCGAGGGGAAAATTTCATGAATTGAGGCTCTTTTGGTTGTGAGAGTCACTACAATGTGAACAGTAGTGAAAAAGAAACCTTAAGATTTACAATAAATCGACACTACACTAAGAATTACTATAAAAACATACTATGCAACTTGCAGGTATTCTTGCATCTGGTAAGCCATTTCTTTCTTAAAAGGGCAGTATTGCATCATGAAACATATAAGTAAGTGCATTTTTAGATTTTGATGTTGTATTTAGGAATATATTTAATTTCGAATGTACCAATAGTGTATATAATCGCATGGGGACTATATACACTAAAGAACACACCGGAAAATTCTGGATTTTATGGTAAATGTGTTCTTTTGGGTTGCTTTGGGTTCTCAAAAAAAAATTAGAAAGAAATCAAGAGCCCAATATAAAGAGCAAGATAGCAACCCTCTTGTCTGTTATCCTCTAAAGGGGTAACCCCTTAAATTTTGAATAAAATTGATGATGGAAGGAGTTTTAACAGGCACGTACACTGGAATTTTTATCCTTATAAAAATCGTTACTGGGCTTCCCTGGTGGCGCAGTGGTTGAGAGTCCGCCTGCCGATGCAGGGGACACGGGTTCGTGCCCCGGTCCGGGAGGATCCCCCATGCCGTGGAGCAGCTGGGCCCGTGAGCCATGGCCGCCGAGCCTGCGCGTCTGGGGCCTGTGCTCCGCAACGGGAGAGGCCACGACTGTGAGAGGCCCGCGTACAGGAAAAAAAAGAACAGTCGTTACTAATTTTCAAACATATAGGCTTGAATGCTAACAAATTTTAAAGTACTTATTTTGCAATATAGAGAAGAGCAAAGCTTCATCTTAAGACAGGAAATCTAGCTTTGCTCTCCCCAATTCATGCAGACAAAGTTTTCCAAAATTGAGAGTTTTGGAAAATACTTTTACTATCCAGTCTTTCTAAAAATATATTACTTTTCAAAATTCCAGAACTGAGACTGCTTTAAATGTCAATTTTATTTTAGGTACAGCCAACTTTCTATTGTAGACTAGTAGTGGCCTTTGGTAACTATACAATGTATGAACGTGTCTTTTTTTCTTAATGTCAGAAATATTATTTTGCAATTTATTCTTATTACCTGCCTTAGACTATAGAGTTCTATGAAGAGAAAGGCATTGTGTTATTTACAGTTGAATCAACATAACAGTCCAGGTTCTGAAATGTTGGAAGTTCTCATTAAATATTTCACAATAGAAAAATTTATAAATGAATAAACAAGGTGATTTAGCTTATGTTTCTCCTGCATGAATCCTTTATGCTAATAATTCCTGAATCGTATTTTCCCTTTATGATCAGATAGATGTTACAGTGTCCCTCCCTGGCCTGGGGGGGTATCTGTGTGCACTCAGATGCACGTACACACAGTAATTTTGCAGCTAACGTCATGGGTTTAAAAACATATATTTTTAAGATTTTTTTTTTTTTGGATGTGGACCATGTTAAAAGACTTTTATTGAATTTGTTACAATATTGTTACTGTTTTATGTTTTGGTGTTTTGGTTGCAAGCCATGTGAGATCTTAGCTCCCCGACCAGGGATTGAACCCGCCCTCCCTGCATTGGAAGGTGAGGTCTTAACCTCTAGAATGCTAGGAAAGTCCCCGTGATGGCCTTTATAGGCCCTAGAATACCATTTCTCAACCCATTAGACTTCAATGGGCCCCAGGGGTACAACGAATGTTTTGGCCAGCAAAGAAAAAGAAAGGGAACGGAAAAGGGGCCAGAACTCATCATGCGGCCTGTGCGCTCTCTCTAGCTAGCCTTCTTGAAGGTTTAACTGACAAAATAGACACTGTCTCTATGGTGATCTTTCTCCCACAACATTTTTTAGTACCATTTTTCGACGTCAAAGAGTAAAGCTTTAAAGGTAGACTCACCAATGGCTCTCTGCGGGATCTCCTTTGTGTTTCTATGATGTAGTATATGCCACCCCTTATCGTTCTAATACATTCTTAAAGTAGAACTCTTTTTATGTCTGCAAAGATCTTTCACCTTCTCAGTCCTGAAGATATCTATCTGTTCTTCTTGGACAAAAAAAAAAAAAAAAAAGAAACCCTGGGCTACAAAATGCTAAGTAGGGATTAAACCACCTCTGACTCTGAATTCTTGAGTTCTTCCTGTCCATGAACCCACAATTACTCACCTTTCTTTAAATATAATTAATGTATATGTTTTTAAAAAGTCATATGGGAAATAGTAAATGAAAGTTAAGTAATAGAATTAATTGAAGCAGCAGAGGTTAATCACAAAGTATGTGTGTATTTATCCTTGAAGCCGTTCATCCCGAACGTGTATACAAATATTTGGACGCTCATGGAAGGGTAAAGACGTATCATACTATATTTTACATTTTCTGTTAACATTCATCGTTGTTTTCCGATTGATCCCAGTCTGTGTAATTATGATTATAATGTTATAAAGAAAGAATGTATCTAATTGATCAACAGTGACAGAGTATTAACAGAAAGCGCGCCCACGCTTACTCACCACAATATTTCATCATTTTGAAGGACACATACTCACTCAGTAGTGCTTATATATTTGCAAATACTGATCTACTGAAGCAGGTTGGCTTCGTTTCTCCTTACTTGACGCTGAGTATGGCTTTCAGCACTTCTCAAAACCCTTCACTCTCAACATACTGATATTGTATATTTAAAAAGAAGACAAGGGCTGAAGGACTTAATTATTGACTCACTTGCATGCTAACACATTCTTTATAGACTATTTTCCCAGTAAGAGTTTTCTGATGTGAATAGCAAGTGAAAGATTTTCCACATCATCTTTAGAATGGGCATCTCCTCAGCGTGAGCCCTTTCTTGTGCAGTCAGGAATATGGAACCACTGAAGAATGTACTTCCTTCATGACACTGAGACTACTTTTTCAGTGTGAGCCCTGTCATGTCTCATGAGTCCAGGTCTAATGGAACTCGAGCATTCATTTCATCCGATTTCTTCTACAGCAGTGATTATGTGGTGTACCCCAAGAGGGCTCTCCTTGTAGTAAACCTTGGGCTGTCTTCTCTACTGTGTCAGGGATGCAGCCCACTCTGAGCTCTCTGTGTATCCTGAGGCTGGAGCTCCACCTGAAGGCTCTTCCACCATGATTACAGGCTCCGGGTTTCTCTCCACATGACGTTCCTGGTGAGTTAAAAGGGATAATTTCTGGCTGAAGGCTCAATATCATTGATTAGAGACACAGGGTTTCTACTCGGTATGAATTCTCTGGCGTTTATAAAAGCGGGAGCTCTGGGTAAAGGCTGCACCACCTGGATTCCAGACATAGGGTGTCTCTCCTGTGAGTTTTCTAGTGCGTATAAGCGTGAGAGCTGCGTTTCAAGGCTTTTCCACACTCACTGCCTTTGTAGGGTTTCTCATCAGTGTGAATTCTCACCCATGACTAAGGTTATGGCTTCGACTAAGTGCTTTCTCACATAAATGATATTCATTGTGGTTTCTCTCCTGTGTGACTGTGCTCATGACATTGAAGGGTTGCATGGTCACCGGAAGCTCCTCCACAGTCATTCCAAGCATAGGGCTTCTCCCCCGTTTGAGTTTACTGGTGTGAATAAGTGTCAGCTCTCTGGCTGCAGTACCTTTATAAGGTTCGTCTCCTCCAGTGCGAGCCGTTGGTGTATACATGCGAGGCTTCAGCCGAATATTTTCACACGTTCAGGACATTTGCAAGAGTCGATCCAGGGTGCACTCTCTCATGTTGTCTAAGGTTGGAGGGTGACTAAATGCCTTCCACATTCTGAGTTCTGCATGATTTCCCTCTAGTATAATTAGCTTAAGCCTCTCGCATTCGGGCTGAAAGTGCAACACACATGGAGTTAAGGTTGCTGTATGCAAAATGTCCTCATATCCGTGGCATTCTGTGAGCTCTTCTCCAGCATGAAATCCCTGCTGTTGACAAGGAAAGAGAGGCTGTTAAAGATTACTCACATCATACTCATTCAGTCATTTCCCGACATGTGAATTCTAGGTGGCGCCCTCCGTGATGGTCTTCATTCAAAATCTCCGCATACTCGTTACTTTCACAGGTAATGTTAGTTTGCTGAATTCACACAGATTTTCTGTCTGGTAAACCCTCACTGGTCATAGCCTTCTGATTAAGTTTTAGGTCTTCTTTATGTTTCCAACACCATATCCATGAGCTCTGTTTAATCAATTACATTTTCATTGACGCTCAGGTCAGAGTTTGACATGTAATGTCAAATGACATGGGTCCTCAGATTAAATGGATAGAAAATCTCCTGGCCACAGGTCCAAGGCCATGGAGGGCAGAGCTAGGGTGGAGGCTCTGATGTTGCTGATTCCCACGTGGGGAGGAACCAAGGTGACTGAGGACAATTGCATCCGGGGCAGCGGGGTGGGCAACAGGGAAGGTGGGGTGCTAAAGACCTGGAATGGGTGTTGTTGAACAAATGACGGTTCCTTTCACCAAGAATTATTAAATAAGAACTTTGGAAGAGGTGTCCTTGCTGTGGAGACAAGACTCTCCAGGAGACCATGGTAAGGGTTACCTGGGAATTAATGTGAACCCTAGGAACTGAATCTTAATAAAACAGTAACTGTGAACAGTAAGTCGAATCAAAGTGTAGCACCCGATCATTTGCATTGTTTCCTGCCAAATGGAGATATTCTGTACTCCCTACATGCCGAGGAGCCAATGCAGCCTTGCTCTTGACCATGGGAGGAAAAATCGTTCCTTCTGTCTGCGCATGCCTGTGGGTAAGCTGGCAGGGGTCACCCCCAGCTGGGTGGTTGGCGATTCATGTCTGGTGGATCTAACAATAGTTTGAAAGCCTGGCTTCTCATGGCTGCTTTCTCTTTCCTCAGATTTATCTGCTTGATTTTCGGATTGGCCCTGCCCAAGGATGCAGAGGAGGGCAGGTGGTGGCAGAGTTCCTGATAATGAAACAACAGGTGAGAAAAAAAAAAAAAAAAACCAAAAAAACAAAAAAAACTTAGTTTGATTCCTGAATTGATCCGTCTTTTGCCAAATGGTCAGGTTTCTACTTTGGGTCCGGATCTTCTAAGTGCACCCAGGAAATAGTAACTCCAGTTATGTGCACCACCCTGTTAAGGATACAGCAGGTCAGGGACCAATGTAGAAACACTCTCTTTCCCGACATTTACGTTCACTTCTTCCAGCCTCCGTTAAGGCTGTGACATCACAGAAGACGGGAGAGGTATTTTCCTTCTCTTCTTTTAAAGGTCGTTACTTGGGCTCCGTGGCCTCCTTCATCATGCTACTGGCTGCGGTGGACTTAGGAATGCGGTGAACACAGGGGCTAGAGAATGACTCAGAACAGAAATCTGTGGGGAGCAGGCGTTTCATCAGGTGAGTCCTGTGTCATAGGTGCTGTGGTGAGCGGGGGTTTGGTGAGAGAGAGCAATAAAGAATCATTTAGTTTTCCTAATTTAAAAAGCTTAACTTTTTACAGACTACTCCTAAACATTTTGACAGCTTCCAAAAGATAAACGTAAGTTCCTTAGCAAAGTTATTCACATAAGTGTTTTCCTTTGTGCTCTTAACCTTCATTCCATTTAGGAAGTTGAATGCAATGTCTGCAGATTCTCATTTTCTTAATTGTGACTGTGTATGGAGGAGAAGGGCCATAGTACACAGAACCAAATGTCGAGCGCTGGACAGCAAATGACAGTCTGGAGAGCTCCAGGACCTCACTCCCACGCAGAGACATCAGTAAAACAACCAGGACCTGCCTGAATGAGCTGGGGTTCTAGCCCAGGGAACCCCAGAAGTGGGAACAATGGGCTTTCTGATCCCACCATTGGCAGCCCTGGGAAGTGTGCCTATTAGACCCGGGGATGTGTGTGTGTGTGTGTGTGTGCGTGTGTGTGTGCGCACACGTGTGTCTGTTTCTTTTTCCTGACACCCCTGGACTTGCCGAGTGTGCATCACTGTTGCATGAAAGCTACGGCCATGTGGTGCTAAAGTTCTAAGACCCTCTCAGTCTTGTATCTTCCTGCGTTGCATACATACAATTTCTCTAATAGGTCCAGATGCAAATGTTCAGTTGTCTCCTTGGCTCCTACCTGCAATGGCATGGGGTTGTCTTGCTTGGGAAAGCAGCTCTAGGCTCATGGAGAGAAGAGCTGCACGGGTGAAGGGTGGGCAGAGAGAATTGGAGAAAGCAAGTGAATTGCTATGGTCTCCTGATCCGGAGGTAAGAGGCTGGGCACTAAGGCAACCCAAGTCTTCAGAGTCAGGCTTCTGACTGCAGAATTCTCTACATTACCGTGAGGAGCGCATCTCCTTCGCGTCAGCCTCCTGCCCACATCTTCCCAGCCCCGTCCGCTGCTGGGGTCGCGTCGTTCCATGCCGAGACGAACTGGCAGGTAGCTCCTTCGGCGGACGCCCGGAGACGAACGCGAGCATTTGGGCGGTCGGAGCTGCTCCGTCGCCGGCCAGCGATCAGAATCCATCCCGCTGACGTTCAAGCCCGTTGTCGGGAGCCACCTGGCGGCCGCTTTTATAGTGTCCCTTCCCTCCTGAGCTTTGGCGAACTTGGCGAGGGATGTGATTCGCCCGCCAGGCGCGGGCCAGAGTTCCGGGAGGCCGGCGACGCTGGCGGCGACCGTCCCGCTGGTGCGGAGTGGTGCGCGAGGCCTGCTCTCACCGGAGATTGAATGTGGAGAGCCGTGTGTTGTGGGGCCGGCGCTGAGCTCTTTGGGAGTGTTGTGGGGGGGGTTGGGGGTAAGGGGGGGGCTGTCTGCGCCGGTCGACCAGCACTCCCTGGTGTCCCTTGGCCCGCGGAGACACCCCACACCCGCCTCGTACTGCTACGCGTGACCAGGAGAGGATGTCCGTGCCCGACGTCGTACTCCGTGTGTCACGATGCGTCGGTTCGTCCTCGCCGCCTTGGGGGCCCGGCTCATGCCGGTGCAGTCGTGGCGGTCTGGCTGCGCAACAGGGGCCACTTCAGTTGCTCCGGGTCCCAGGCGAGGCGGTCACGGCGGCGGACCTTGCACCGAGGCAGGGGCATGGGATGCCTGTCAAGAGACCGCATCCACCCGGCAGGTGAAATGTGCGTCTATGCAGGGAGCTCCCGTCCCAACTTCCTGGTAGCCTCGTCAGCGTGACGCTTGCGTTTCGAACCTGCTCAGGTCCGCTCACCGAGGTGTGTCGAGGGCAAGCGTGTAGGGCGCTCGTGGAGGGGCGGCAGTTCCTCCTAGGCTTCGGTGGTCCTAAGTCGTAGACGTTTCTCTTTGGGAAACAGGGAACGCCCGGGGCACACGTGATAGTCGTGAGGAGACACGAGCCTGGCCGCGGTCCTGCAAGGGCGCGGTCGTCAGTAGCTTCACTGAAGAAGCTCTGCAGACAGTGAACGGCCTAGAGACGCGCGTGCGGAGGGCAGGACACACCCAGAGCAAGAAATGGGAACGATGGTGTCCTGTTTCGAGGACGGGTGTCAGCGGCGTGGCGGTGCGCCTTCGCTCGTGTGCCATCGGAATACTTCCCGTGGAAGTTCACACCAGTTGCACGTCACTTGGCGTGTGCGGCGGCAAGGTCGACCAGATGGGCAGATTTTGGTATTGGGGCGAGGGGAAAATTTCATGAATTGAGGCTCTTTTGGTTGTGAGAGTCACTACAATGTGAACAGTAGTGAAAAAGAAACCTTAAGATTTACAATAAATCGACACTACACTAAGAATTACTATAAAAACATACTATGCAACTTGCAGGTATTCTTGCATCTGGTAAGCCATTTCTTTCTTAAAAGGGCAGTATTGCATCATGAAACATATAAGTAAGTGCATTTTTAGATTTTGATGTTGTATTTAGGAATATATTTAATTTCGAATGTACCAATAGTGTATATAATCGCATGGGGACTATATACACTAAAGAACACACCGGAAAATTCTGGATTTTATGGTAAATGTGTTCTTTTGGGTTGCTTTGGGTTCTCAAAAAAAAATTAGAAAGAAATCAAGAGCCCAATATAAAGAGCAAGATAGCAACCCTCTTGTCTGTTATCCTCTAAAGGGGTAACCCCTTAAATTTTGAATAAAATCGATGATGGAAGGAGTTTTAACAGGCACGTACACTGGAATTTTTATCCTTATAAAAATCGTTACTGGGCTTCCCTGGTGGCGCAGTGGTTGAGAGTCCGCCTGCCGATGCAGGGGACACGGGTTCGTGCCCCGGTCCGGGAGGATCCCCCATGCCGTGGAGCAGCTGGGCCCGTGAGCCATGGCCGCCGAGCCTGCGCGTCTGGGGCCTGTGCTCCGCAACGGGAGAGGCCACGACTGTGAGAGGCCCGCGTACAGGAAAAAAAAGAACAGTCGTTACTAATTTTCAAACATATAGGCTTGAATGCTAACAAATTTTAAAGTACTTATTTTGCAATATAGAGAAGAGCAAAGCTTCATCTTAAGACAGGAAATCTCGCTTTGCTCTCCCCAATTCATGCAGACAAAGTTTTCCAAAATTGAGAGTTTTGGAAAATACTTTTACTATCCAGTCTTTCTAAAAATATATTACTTTTCAAAATTCCAGAACTGAGACTGCTTTAAATGTCAATTTTATTTTAGGTACAGCCAACTTTCTATTGTAGACTAGTAGTGGCCTTTGGTAACTATACAATGTATGAACGTGTCTTTTTTTCTTAATGTCAGAAATATTATTTTGCAATTTATTCTTATTACCTGCCTTAGACTATAGAGTTCTATGAAGAGAAAGGCATTGTGTTATTTACAGTTGAATCAACATAACAGTCCAGGTTCTGAAATGTTGGAAGTTCTCATTAAATATTTCACAATAGAAAAATTTATAAATGAATAAACAAGGTGATTTAGCTTATGTTTCTCCTGCATGAATCCTTTATGCTAATAATTCCTGAATCGTATTTTCCCTTTATGATCAGATAGTTGTTACAGTGTCCCTCCCTGGCCTGGGGGGGTATGTGTGTGCACTCAGATGCACGTACACACAGTAATGTTGCAGCTAACGTCATGGGTTTAAAAACATATATTTTTAAGATTTTTTTTTTTTTTGGATGTGGACCATGTTAAAAGACTTTTATTGAATTTGTCACAATATTGTTACTGTTTTATGTTTTGGTGTTTTGGTTGCAAGCCATGTGAGATCTTAGCTCCCCGACCAGGGATTGAACCCGCCCTCCCTGCATTGGAAGGTGAGGTCTTAACCTCTAGAATGCTAGGAAAGTCCCCGTGATGGCCTTTATAGGCCCTAGAATACCATTTCTCAACCCATTAGACTTCAATGGGCCCCAGGGGTACAACGAATGTTTTGGCCAGCAAAGAAAAAGAAAGGGAACGGAAAAGGGGCCAGAACTCATCATGCGGCCTGTGCGCTCTCTCTAGCTAGCCTTCTTGAAGGTTTAACTGACAAAATAGACACTGTCTCTATGGTGATCTTTCTCCCGCAACATTTTTTAGTACCATTTTTCGACGTCAAAGAGTAAAGCTTTAAAGGTAGACTCACCAATGGCTCTCTGCGGGATCTCCTTTGTGTTTCTATGATGTAGTATATGCCACCCCTTATCGTTCTAATACATTCTTAAAGTAGAACTCTTTTTATGTCTGCAAAGATCTTTCACCTTCTCAGTCCTGAAGATATCTATCTGTTCTTCTTGGACAAAAAAAAAAAAAAAAAAAGAAACCCTGGGCTACAAAATGCTAAGTAGGGATTAAACCACCTCTGACTCTGAATTCTTGAGTTCTTCCTGTCCATGAACCCACAATTACTCACCTTTCTTTAAATATAATTAATGTATATGTTTTTAAAAAGTCATATGGGAAATAGTAAATGAAAGTTAAGTAATAGAATTAATTGAAGCAGCAGAGGTTAATCACAAAGTATGTGTGTATTTATCCTTGAAGCCGTTCATCCCGAACGTGTATACAAATATTTGGACGCTCATGGAAGGGTAAAGACGTATCATACTATATTTTACATTTTCTGTTAACATTCATCGTTGTTTTCCGATTGATCCCAGTCTGTGTAATTATGATTATAATGTTATAAAGAAAGAATGTATCTAATTGATCAACAGTGACAGAGTATTAACAGAAAACGGGCCCACGCTTACTCACCACAATATTTCATCATTTTGAAGGACACATACTCACTCAGTAGTGCTTATATATTTGCAAATACTGATCTACTGAAGCAGGTTGGCTTCGTTTCTCCTTACTTGACGCTGAGTATGGCTTTCAGCACTTCTCAAAACCCTTCACTCTCAACATATTGATATTGTATATTTAAAAAGAAGACAAGGGCTGAAGGACTTAATTATTGACTCACTTGCATGCTAACACATTCTTTATAGACTATTTTCCCAGTAAGAGTTTTCTGATGTGAATAGCAAGTGAAAGATTTTCCACATCATCTTTAGAATGGGCATCTCCTCAGCGTGAGCACTTTCTTGTGCAGTCAGGAATATGGAACCACTGAAGAATGTCCTTCCTTCATGACACTGAGACTACTTTTTCAGTGTGAGCCCTGTCATGTCTCATGAGTCCAGGTCTAATGGAACTCGAGCATTCATTTCATCCGATTTCTTCTACAGCAGTGATTAGATGGTGTACCCCAAGAGGGCTCTCCTTGTAGTAAACCTTGGGCTGTCTTCTCTACTGTGTCAGGGATGCAGCCCACTCTGAGCTCTCTGTGTATCCTGAGGCTGGAGCTCCACCTGAAGGCTCTTCCACCATGATTACAGGCTCCGGGTTTCTCTCCACATGACGTTCCTGGTGAGTTAAAAGGGATAATTTCTGGCTGAAGGCTCAATATCATTGATTAGAGACACAGGGTTTCTACTCGGTATGAATTCTCTGGCGTTTATAAAAGCGGGAGCTCTGGGTAAAGGCTGCACCACCTGGATTACAGACATAGGGTGTCTCTCCTGTGAGTTTTCTAGTGTGTATAAGCGTGAGAGCTGCGTTTCAAGGCTTTTCCACACTCACTGCCTTTGTAGGGTTTCTCATCAGTGTGAATTCTCACCCATGACTAAGGTTATGGCTTCGACTAAGTGCTTTCTCACATAAATGATATTCATTGTGGTTTCTCTCCTGTGTGACTGTGCTCATGACATTGAAGGGTTGCATGGTCACCGGAAGCTCCTCCACAGTCATTCCAAGCATAGGGCTTCTCCCCCGTTTGAGTTTACTGGTGTGAATAAGTGTCAGCTCTCTGGCTGCAGTACCTTTATAAGGTTCGTCTCCTCCAGTGCGAGCCGTTGGTGTATACATGCGAGGCTTCAGCCGAATATTTTCACACGTTCAGGACATTTGCAAGAGTCGATCCAGGGTGCACTCTCTCATGTTGTCTAAGGTTGGAGGGTGACTAAATGCCTTCCACATTCTGAGTTCTGCATGATTTCCCTCTAGTATAATTAGCTTAAGCCTCTCGCATTCGGGCTGAAAGTGCAACACACATGGAGTTAAGGTTGCTGTATGCAAAATGTCCTCATATCCGTGGCATTCTGTGAGCTCTTCTCCAGCATGAAATCCCTGCTGTTGACAAGGAAAGAGAGGCTGTTAAAGATTACTCACATCATACTCATTCAGTCATTTCCCGACATGTGAATTCTAGGTGGCGCCCTCCGTGATGGTCTTCATTCAAAATCTCCGCATACTCGTTACTTTCACAGGTAATGTTAGTTTGCTGAATTCACACAGATTTTCTGTCTGGTAAACCCTCACTGGTCATAGCCTTCTGATTAAGTTTTAGGTCTTCTTTATGTTTCCAACACCATATCCATGAGCTCTGTTTAATCAATTACATTTTCATTGACGCTCAGGTCAGAGTTTGACATGTAATGTCAAATGACATGGGTCCTCAGATTAAATGGATAGAAAATCTCCTGGCCACAGGTCCAAGGCCATGGAGGGCAGAGCTAGGGTGGAGGCTCTGATGTTGCTGATTCCCACGTGGGGAGGAACCAAGGTGACTGAGGACAATTGCATCCGGGGCAGCGGGGTGGGCAACAGGGAAGGTGGGGTGCTAAAGACCTGGAATGGGTGTTGTTGAACAAATGACGGTTCCTTTCACCAAGAATTATTAAATAAGAACTTTGGAAGAGGTGTCCTTGCTGTGGAGACAAGACTCTCCAGGAGACCATGGTAAGGGTTACCTGGGAATTAATGTGAACCCTAGGAACTGAATCTTAATAAAACAGTAACTGTGAACAGTAAGTCGAATCAAAGTGTAGCACCCGATCATTTGCATTGTTTCCTGCCAAATGGAGATATTCTGTACTCCCTACATGCCGAGGAGCCAATGCAGCCTTGCTCTTGACCATGGGAGGAAAAATCGTTCCTTCTGTCTGCGCATGCCTGTGGGTAAGCTGGCAGGGGTCACCCCCAGCTGGGTGGTTGGCGATTCATGTCTGGTGGATCTAACAATAGTTTGAAAGCCTGGCTTCTCATGGCTGCTTTCTCTTTCCTCAGATTTATCTGCTTGATTTTCGGATTGGCCCTGCCCAAGGATGCAGAGGAGGGCAGGTGGTGGCAGAGTTCCTGATAATGAAACAACAGGTGAGAAAAAAAAAAAAAAAAACCAAAAAAACAAAAAAAACTTAGTTTGATTCCTGAATTGATCCGTCTTTTGCCAAATGGTCAGGTTTCTACTTTGGGTCCGGATCTTCTAAGTGCACCCAGGAAATAGTAACTCCAGTTATGTGCACCACCCTGTTAAGGATACAGCAGGTCAGGGACCAATGTAGAAACACTCTCTTTCCCGACATTTACGTTCACTTCTTCCAGCCTCCGTTAAGGCTGTGACATCACAGAAGACGGGAGAGGTATTTTCCTTCTCTTCTTTTAAAGGTCGTTACTTGGGCTCCGTGGCCTCCTTCATCATGCTACTGGCTGCGGTGGACTTAGGAATGCGGTGAACACAGGGGCTAGAGAATGACTCAGAACAGAAATCTGTGGGGAGCAGGCGTTTCATCAGGTGAGTCCTGTGTCATAGGTGCTGTGGTGAGCGGGGGTTTGGTGAGAGAGAGCAATAAAGAATCATTTAGTTTTCCTAATTTAAAAAGCTTAACTTTTTACAGACTACTCCTAAACATTTTGACAGCTTCCAAAAGATAAACGTAAGTTCCTTAGCAAAGTTATTCACATAAGTGTTTTCCTTTGTGCTCTTAACCTTCATTCCATTTAGGAAGTTGAATGCAATGTCTGCAGATTCTCATTTTCTTAATTGTGACTGTGTATGGAGGAGAAGGGCCATAGTACACAGAACCAAATGTCGAGCGCTGGACAGCAAATGACAGTCTGGAGAGCTCCAGGACCTCACTCCCACGCAGAGACATCAGTAAAACAACCAGGACCTGCCTGAATGAGCTGGGGTTCTAGCCCAGGGAACCCCAGAAGTGGGAACAATGGGCTTTCTGATCCCACCATTGGCAGCCCTGGGAAGTGTGCCTATTAGACCCGGGGATGTGTGTGTGTGTGTGTGTGTGCGTGTGTGTGTGCGCACACGTGTGTCTGTTTCTTTTTCCTGACACCCCTGGACTTGCCGAGTGTGCATCACTGTTGCATGAAAGCTACGGCCATGTGGTGCTAAAGTTCTAAGACCCTCTCAGTCTTGTATCTTCCTGCGTTGCATACATACAATTTCTCTAATAGGTCCAGATGCAAATGTTCAGTTGTCTCCTTGGCTCCTACCTGCAATGGCATGGGGTTGTCTTGCTTGGGAAAGCAGCTCTAGGCTCATGGAGAGAAGAGCTGCACGGGTGAAGGGTGGGCAGAGAGAATTGGAGAAAGCAAGTGAATTGCTATGGTCTCCTGATCCGGAGGTAAGAGGCTGGGCACTAAGGCAACCCAAGTCTTCAGAGTCAGGCTTCTGACTGCAGAATTCTCTACATTACCGTGAGGAGCGCATCTCCTTCGCGTCAGCCTCCTGCCCACATCTTCCCAGCCCCGTCCGCTGCTGGGGTCGCGTCGTTCCATGCCGAGACGAACTGGCAGGTAGCTCCTTCGGCGGACGCCCGGATTCGAACGCGAGCATTTGGGCGGTCGGAGCTGCTCCGTCGCCGGCCAGCGATCAGAATCCATCCCGCTGACGTTCAAGCCCGTTGTCGGGAGCCACCTGGCGGCCGCTTTTATAGTGTCCCTTCCCTCCTGAGCTTTGGCGAACTTGGCGAGGGATGTGATTCGCCCGCCAGGCGCGGGCCAGAGTTCCGGGAGGCCGGCGACGCTGGCGGCGACCGTCCCGCTGGTGCGGAGTGGTGCGCGAGGCCTGCTCTCACCGGAGATTGAATGTGGAGAGCCGTGTGTTGTGGGGCCGGCGCTGAGCTCTTTGGGAGTGTTGTGGGGGGGGTTGGGGGTAAGGGGGGGGCTGTCTGCGCCGGTCGACCAGCACTCCCTGGTGTCCCTTGGCCCGCGGAGACACCCCACACCCGCCTCGTACTGCTACGCGTGACCAGGAGAGGATGTCCGTGCCCGACGTCGTACTCCGTGTGTCACGATGCGTCGGTTCGTCCTCGCCGCCTTGGGGGCCCGGCTCATGCCGGTGCAGTCGTGGCGGTCTGGCTGCGCAACAGGGGCCACTTCAGTTGCTCCGGGTCCCAGGCGAGGCGGTCACGGCGGCGGACCTTGCACCGAGGCAGGGGCATGGGATGCCTGTCAAGAGACCGCATCCACCCGGCAGGTGAAATGTGCGTCTATGCAGGGAGCTCCCGTCCCAACTTCCTGGTAGCCTCGTCAGCGTGACGCTTGCGTTTCGAACCTGCTCAGGTCCGCTCACCGAGGTGTGTCGAGGGCAAGCGTGTAGGGCGCTCGTGGAGGGGCGGCAGTTCCTCCTAGGCTTCGGTGGTCCTAAGTCGTAGACGTTTCTCTTTGGGAAACAGGGAACGCCCGGGGCACACGTGATAGTCGTGAGGAGACACGAGCCTGGCCGCGGTCCTGCAAGGGCGCGGTCGTCAGTAGCTTCACTGAAGAAGCTCTGCAGACAGTGAACGGCCTAGAGACGCGCGTGCGGAGGGCAGGACACACCCAGAGCAAGAAATGGGAACGATGGTGTCCTGTTTCGAGGACGGGTGTCAGCGGCGTGGCGGTGCGCCTTCGCTCGTGTGCCATCGGAATACTTCCCGTGGAAGTTCACACCAGTTGCACGTCACTTGGCGTGTGCGGCGGCAAGGTCGACCAGATGGGCAGATTTTGGTATTGGGGCGAGGGGAAAATTTCATGAATTGAGGCTCTTTTGGTTGTGAGAGTCACTACAATGTGAACAGTAGTGAAAAAGAAACCTTAAGATTTACAATAAATCGACACTACACTAAGAATTACTATAAAAACATACTATGCAACTTGCAGGTATTCTTGCATCTGGTAAGCCATTTCTTTCTTAAAAGGGCAGTATTGCATCATGAAACATATAAGTAAGTGCATTTTTAGATTTTGATGTTGTATTTAGGAATATATTTAATTTCGAATGTACCAATAGTGTATATAATCGCATGGGGACTATATACACTAAAGAACACACCGGAAAATTCTGGATTTTATGGTAAATGTGTTCTTTTGGGTTGCTTTGGGTTCTCAAAAAAAAATTAGAAAGAAATCAAGAGCCCAATATAAAGAGCAAGATAGCAACCCTCTTGTCTGTTATCCTCTAAAGGGGTAACCCCTTAAATTTTGAATAAAATTGATGATGGAAGGAGTTTTAACAGGCACGTACACTGGAATTTTTATCCTTATAAAAATCGTTACTGGGCTTCCCTGGTGGCGCAGTGGTTGAGAGTCCGCCTGCCGATGCAGGGGACACGGGTTCGTGCCCCGGTCCGTGAGGATCCCCCATGCCGTGGAGCAGCTGGGACTTGAGCCATGGCCGCCGAGCCTGCGCGTCTGGGGCCTGTGCTCCGCAACGGGAGAGGCCACGACAGTGAGAGGCCCGCGTACAGGAAAAAAAAGAACAGTCGTTACTAATTTTCAAACATATAGGCTTGAATGCTAACAAATTTTAAAGTACTTATTTTGCAATATAGAGAAGAGCAAAGCTTCATCTTAAGACAGGAAATCTAGCTTTGCTCTCCCCAATTCATGCAGACAAAGTTTTCCAAAATTGAGAGTTTTGGAAAATACTTTTACTATCCAGTCTTTCTAAAAATATATTACTTTTCAAAATTCCAGAACTGAGACTGCTTTAAATGTCAATTTTATTTTAGGTACAGCCAACTTTCTATTGTAGACTAGTAGTGGCCTTTGGTAACTATACAATGTATGAACGTGTCTTTTTTTCTTAATGTCAGAAATATTATTTTGCAATTTATTCTTATTACCTGCCTTAGACTATAGAGTTCTATGAAGAGAAAGGCATTGTGTTATTTACAGTTGAATCAACATAACAGTCCAGGTTCTGAAATGTTGGAAGTTCTCATTAAATATTTCACAATAGAAAAATTTATAAATGAATAAACAAGGTGATTTAGCTTATGTTTCTCCTGCATGAATCCTTTATGCTAATAATTCCTGAATCGTATTTTCCCTTTATGATCAGATAGATGTTACAGTGTCCCTCCCTGGCCTGGGGGGGTATCTGTGTGCACTCAGATGCACGTACACACAGTAATTTTGCAGCTAACGTCATGGGTTTAAAAACATATATTTTTAAGATTTTTTTTTTTTTGGATGTGGACCATGTTAAAAGACTTTTATTGAATTTGTTACAATATTGTTACTGTTTTATGTTTTGGTGTTTTGGTTGCAAGCCATGTGAGATCTTAGCTCCCCGACCAGGGATTGAACCCGCCCTCCCTGCATTGGAAGGTGAGGTCTTAACCTCTAGAATGCTAGGAAAGTCCCCGTGATGGCCTTTATAGGCCCTAGAATACCATTTCTCAACCCATTAGACTTCAATGGGCCCCAGGGGTACAACGAATGTTTTGGCCAGCAAAGAAAAAGAAAGGGAACGGAAAAGGGGCCAGAACTCATCATGCGGCCTGTGCGCTCTCTCTAGCTAGCCTTCTTGAAGGTTTAACTGACAAAATAGACACTGTCTCTATGGTGATCTTTCTCCCACAACATTTTTTAGTACCATTTTTCGACGTCAAAGAGTAAAGCTTTAAAGGTAGACTCACCAATGGCTCTCTGCGGGATCTCCTTTGTGTTTCTATGATGTAGTATATGCCACCCCTTATCGTTCTAATACATTCTTAAAGTAGAACTCTTTTTATGTCTGCAAAGATCTTTCACCTTCTCAGTCCTGAAGATATCTATCTGTTCTTCTTGGACAAAAAAAAAAAAAAAAAAGAAACCCTGGGCTACAAAATGCTAAGTAGGGATTAAACCACCTCTGACTCTGAATTCTTGAGTTCTTCCTGTCCATGAACCCACAATTACTCACCTTTCTTTAAATATAATTAATGTATATGTTTTTAAAAAGTCATATGGGAAATAGTAAATGAAAGTTAAGTAATAGAATTAATTGAAGCAGCAGAGGTTAATCACAAAGTATGTGTGTATTTATCCTTGAAGCCGTTCATCCCGAACGTGTATACAAATATTTGGACGCTCATGGAAGGGTAAAGACGTATCATACTATATTTTACATTTTCTGTTAACATTCATCGTTGTTTTCCGATTGATCCCAGTCTGTGTAATTATGATTATAATGTTATAAAGAAAGAATGTATCTAATTGATCAACAGTGACAGAGTATTAACAGAAAGCGCGCCCACGCTTACTCACCACAATATTTCATCATTTTGAAGGACACATACTCACTCAGTAGTGCTTATATATTTGCAAATACTGATCTACTGAAGCAGGTTGGCTTCGTTTCTCCTTACTTGACGCTGAGTATGGCTTTCAGCACTTCTCAAAACCCTTCACTCTCAACATACTGATATTGTATATTTAAAAAGAAGACAAGGGCTGAAGGACTTAATTATTGACTCACTTGCATGCTAACACATTCTTTATAGACTATTTTCCCAGTAAGAGTTTTCTGATGTGAATAGCAAGTGAAAGATTTTCCACATCATCTTTAGAATGGGCATCTCCTCAGCGTGAGCCCTTTCTTGTGCAGTCAGGAATATGGAACCACTGAAGAATGTACTTCCTTCATGACACTGAGACTACTTTTTCAGTGTGAGCCCTGTCATGTCTCATGAGTCCAGGTCTAATGGAACTCGAGCATTCATTTCATCCGATTTCTTCTACAGCAGTGATTATGTGGTGTACCCCAAGAGGGCTCTCCTTGTAGTAAACCTTGGGCTGTCTTCTCTACTGTGTCAGGGATGCAGCCCACTCTGAGCTCTCTGTGTATCCTGAGGCTGGAGCTCCACCTGAAGGCTCTTCCACCATGATTACAGGCTCCGGGTTTCTCTCCACATGACGTTCCTGGTGAGTTAAAAGGGATAATTTCTGGCTGAAGGCTCAATATCATTGATTAGAGACACAGGGTTTCTACTCGGTATGAATTCTCTGGCGTTTATAAAAGCGGGAGCTCTGGGTAAAGGCTGCACCACCTGGATTCCAGACATAGGGTGTCTCTCCTGTGAGTTTTCTAGTGCGTATAAGCGTGAGAGCTGCGTTTCAAGGCTTTTCCACACTCACTGCCTTTGTAGGGTTTCTCATCAGTGTGAATTCTCACCCATGACTAAGGTTATGGCTTCGACTAAGTGCTTTCTCACATAAATGATATTCATTGTGGTTTCTCTCCTGTGTGACTGTGCTCATGACATTGAAGGGTTGCATGGTCACCGGAAGCTCCTCCACAGTCATTCCAAGCATAGGGCTTCTCCCCCGTTTGAGTTTACTGGTGTGAATAAGTGTCAGCTCTCTGGCTGCAGTACCTTTATAAGGTTCGTCTCCTCCAGTGCGAGCCGTTGGTGTATACATGCGAGGCTTCAGCCGAATATTTTCACACGTTCAGGACATTTGCAAGAGTCGATCCAGGGTGCACTCTCTCATGTTGTCTAAGGTTGGAGGGTGACTAAATGCCTTCCACATTCTGAGTTCTGCATGATTTCCCTCTAGTATAATTAGCTTAAGCCTCTCGCATTCGGGCTGAAAGTGCAACACACATGGAGTTAAGGTTGCTGTATGCAAAATGTCCTCATATCCGTGGCATTCTGTGAGCTCTTCTCCAGCATGAAATCCCTGCTGTTGACAAGGAAAGAGAGGCTGTTAAAGATTACTCACATCATACTCATTCAGTCATTTCCCGACATGTGAATTCTAGGTGGCGCCCTCCGTGATGGTCTTCATTCAAAATCTCCGCATACTCGTTACTTTCACAGGTAATGTTAGTTTGCTGAATTCACACAGATTTTCTGTCTGGTAAACCCTCACTGGTCATAGCCTTCTGATTAAGTTTTAGGTCTTCTTTATGTTTCCAACACCATATCCATGAGCTCTGTTTAATCAATTACATTTTCATTGACGCTCAGGTCAGAGTTTGACATGTAATGTCAAATGACATGGGTCCTCAGATTAAATGGATAGAAAATCTCCTGGCCACAGGTCCAAGGCCATGGAGGGCAGAGCTAGGGTGGAGGCTCTGATGTTGCTGATTCCCACGTGGGGAGGAACCAAGGTGACTGAGGACAATTGCATCCGGGGCAGCGGGGTGGGCAACAGGGAAGGTGGGGTGCTAAAGACCTGGAATGGGTGTTGTTGAACAAATGACGGTTCCTTTCACCAAGAATTATTAAATAAGAACTTTGGAAGAGGTGTCCTTGCTGTGGAGACAAGACTCTCCAGGAGACCATGGTAAGGGTTACCTGGGAATTAATGTGAACCCTAGGAACTGAATCTTAATAAAACAGTAACTGTGAACAGTAAGTCGAATCAAAGTGTAGCACCCGATCATTTGCATTGTTTCCTGCCAAATGGAGATATTCTGTACTCCCTACATGCCGAGGAGCCAATGCAGCCTTGCTCTTGACCATGGGAGGAAAAATCGTTCCTTCTGTCTGCGCATGCCTGTGGGTAAGCTGGCAGGGGTCACCCCCAGCTGGGTGGTTGGCGATTCATGTCTGGTGGATCTAACAATAGTTTGAAAGCCTGGCTTCTCATGGCTGCTTTCTCTTTCCTCAGATTTATCTGCTTGATTTTCGGATTGGCCCTGCCCAAGGATGCAGAGGAGGGCAGGTGGTGGCAGAGTTCCTGATAATGAAACAACAGGTGAGAAAAAAAAAAAAAAAAACCAAAAAAACAAAAAAAACTTAGTTTGATTCCTGAATTGATCCGTCTTTTGCCAAATGGTCAGGTTTCTACTTTGGGTCCGGATCTTCTAAGTGCACCCAGGAAATAGTAACTCCAGTTATGTGCACCACCCTGTTAAGGATACAGCAGGTCAGGGACCAATGTAGAAACACTCTCTTTCCCGACATTTACGTTCACTTCTTCCAGCCTCCGTTAAGGCTGTGACATCACAGAAGACGGGAGAGGTATTTTCCTTCTCTTCTTTTAAAGGTCGTTACTTGGGCTCCGTGGCCTCCTTCATCATGCTACTGGCTGCGGTGGACTTAGGAATGCGGTGAACACAGGGGCTAGAGAATGACTCAGAACAGAAATCTGTGGGGAGCAGGCGTTTCATCAGGTGAGTCCTGTGTCATAGGTGCTGTGGTGAGCGGGGGTTTGGTGAGAGAGAGCAATAAAGAATCATTTAGTTTTCCTAATTTAAAAAGCTTAACTTTTTACAGACTACTCCTAAACATTTTGACAGCTTCCAAAAGATAAACGTAAGTTCCTTAGCAAAGTTATTCACATAAGTGTTTTCCTTTGTGCTCTTAACCTTCATTCCATTTAGGAAGTTGAATGCAATGTCTGCAGATTCTCATTTTCTTAATTGTGACTGTGTATGGAGGAGAAGGGCCATAGTACACAGAACCAAATGTCGAGCGCTGGACAGCAAATGACAGTCTGGAGAGCTCCAGGACCTCACTCCCACGCAGAGACATCAGTAAAACAACCAGGACCTGCCTGAATGAGCTGGGGTTCTAGCCCAGGGAACCCCAGAAGTGGGAACAATGGGCTTTCTGATCCCACCATTGGCAGCCCTGGGAAGTGTGCCTATTAGACCCGGGGATGTGTGTGTGTGTGTGTGTGTGCGTGTGTGTGTGCGCACACGTGTGTCTGTTTCTTTTTCCTGACACCCCTGGACTTGCCGAGTGTGCATCACTGTTGCATGAAAGCTACGGCCATGTGGTGCTAAAGTTCTAAGACCCTCTCAGTCTTGTATCTTCCTGCGTTGCATACATACAATTTCTCTAATAGGTCCAGATGCAAATGTTCAGTTGTCTCCTTGGCTCCTACCTGCAATGGCATGGGGTTGTCTTGCTTGGGAAAGCAGCTCTAGGCTCATGGAGAGAAGAGCTGCACGGGTGAAGGGTGGGCAGAGAGAATTGGAGAAAGCAAGTGAATTGCTATGGTCTCCTGATCCGGAGGTAAGAGGCTGGGCACTAAGGCAACCCAAGTCTTCAGAGTCAGGCTTCTGACTGCAGAATTCTCTACATTACCGTGAGGAGCGCATCTCCTTCGCGTCAGCCTCCTGCCCACATCTTCCCAGCCCCGTCCGCTGCTGGGGTCGCGTCGTTCCATGCCGAGACGAACTGGCAGGTAGCTCCTTCGGCGGACGCCCGGAGACGAACGCGAGCATTTGGGCGGTCGGAGCTGCTCCGTCGCCGGCCAGCGATCAGAATCCATCCCGCTGACGTTCAAGCCCGTTGTCGGGAGCCACCTGGCGGCCGCTTTTATAGTGTCCCTTCCCTCCTGAGCTTTGGCGAACTTGGCGAGGGATGTGATTCGCCCGCCAGGCGCGGGCCAGAGTTCCGGGAGGCCGGCGACGCTGGCGGCGACCGTCCCGCTGGTGCGGAGTGGTGCGCGAGGCCTGCTCTCACCGGAGATTGAATGTGGAGAGCCGTGTGTTGTGGGGCCGGCGCTGAGCTCTTTGGGAGTGTTGTGGGGGGGGTTGGGGGTAAGGGGGGGGCTGTCTGCGCCGGTCGACCAGCACTCCCTGGTGTCCCTTGGCCCGCGGAGACACCCCACACCCGCCTCGTACTGCTACGCGTGACCAGGAGAGGATGTCCGTGCCCGACGTCGTACTCCGTGTGTCACGATGCGTCGGTTCGTCCTCGCCGCCTTGGGGGCCCGGCTCATGCCGGTGCAGTCGTGGCGGTCTGGCTGCGCAACAGGGGCCACTTCAGTTGCTCCGGGTCCCAGGCGAGGCGGTCACGGCGGCGGACCTTGCACCGAGGCAGGGGCATGGGATGCCTGTCAAGAGACCGCATCCACCCGGCAGGTGAAATGTGCGTCTATGCAGGGAGCTCCCGTCCCAACTTCCTGGTAGCCTCGTCAGCGTGACGCTTGCGTTTCGAACCTGCTCAGGTCCGCTCACCGAGGTGTGTCGAGGGCAAGCGTGTAGGGCGCTCGTGGAGGGGCGGCAGTTCCTCCTAGGCTTCGGTGGTCCTAAGTCGTAGACGTTTCTCTTTGGGAAACAGGGAACGCCCGGGGCACACGTGATAGTCGTGAGGAGACACGAGCCTGGCCGCGGTCCTGCAAGGGCGCGGTCGTCAGTAGCTTCACTGAAGAAGCTCTGCAGACAGTGAACGGCCTAGAGACGCGCGTGCGGAGGGCAGGACACACCCAGAGCAAGAAATGGGAACGATGGTGTCCTGTTTCGAGGACGGGTGTCAGCGGCGTGGCGGTGCGCCTTCGCTCGTGTGCCATCGGAATACTTCCCGTGGAAGTTCACACCAGTTGCACGTCACTTGGCGTGTGCGGCGGCAAGGTCGACCAGATGGGCAGATTTTGGTATTGGGGCGAGGGGAAAATTTCATGAATTGAGGCTCTTTTGGTTGTGAGAGTCACTACAATGTGAACAGTAGTGAAAAAGAAACCTTAAGATTTACAATAAATCGACACTACACTAAGAATTACTATAAAAACATACTATGCAACTTGCAGGTATTCTTGCATCTGGTAAGCCATTTCTTTCTTAAAAGGGCAGTATTGCATCATGAAACATATAAGTAAGTGCATTTTTAGATTTTGATGTTGTATTTAGGAATATATTTAATTTCGAATGTACCAATAGTGTATATAATCGCATGGGGACTATATACACTAAAGAACACACCGGAAAATTCTGGATTTTATGGTAAATGTGTTCTTTTGGGTTGCTTTGGGTTCTCAAAAAAAAATTAGAAAGAAATCAAGAGCCCAATATAAAGAGCAAGATAGCAACCCTCTTGTCTGTTATCCTCTAAAGGGGTAACCCCTTAAATTTTGAATAAAATCGATGATGGAAGGAGTTTTAACAGGCACGTACACTGGAATTTTTATCCTTATAAAAATCGTTACTGGGCTTCCCTGGTGGCGCAGTGGTTGAGAGTCCGCCTGCCGATGCAGGGGACACGGGTTCGTGCCCCGGTCCGGGAGGATCCCCCATGCCGTGGAGCAGCTGGGCCCGTGAGCCATGGCCGCCGAGCCTGCGCGTCTGGGGCCTGTGCTCCGCAACGGGAGAGGCCACGACTGTGAGAGGCCCGCGTACAGGAAAAAAAAGAACAGTCGTTACTAATTTTCAAACATATAGGCTTGAATGCTAACAAATTTTAAAGTACTTATTTTGCAATATAGAGAAGAGCAAAGCTTCATCTTAAGACAGGAAATCTCGCTTTGCTCTCCCCAATTCATGCAGACAAAGTTTTCCAAAATTGAGAGTTTTGGAAAATACTTTTACTATCCAGTCTTTCTAAAAATATATTACTTTTCAAAATTCCAGAACTGAGACTGCTTTAAATGTCAATTTTATTTTAGGTACAGCCAACTTTCTATTGTAGACTAGTAGTGGCCTTTGGTAACTATACAATGTATGAACGTGTCTTTTTTTCTTAATGTCAGAAATATTATTTTGCAATTTATTCTTATTACCTGCCTTAGACTATAGAGTTCTATGAAGAGAAAGGCATTGTGTTATTTACAGTTGAATCAACATAACAGTCCAGGTTCTGAAATGTTGGAAGTTCTCATTAAATATTTCACAATAGAAAAATTTATAAATGAATAAACAAGGTGATTTAGCTTATGTTTCTCCTGCATGAATCCTTTATGCTAATAATTCCTGAATCGTATTTTCCCTTTATGATCAGATAGTTGTTACAGTGTCCCTCCCTGGCCTGGGGGGGTATGTGTGTGCACTCAGATGCACGTACACACAGTAATGTTGCAGCTAACGTCATGGGTTTAAAAACATATATTTTTAAGATTTTTTTTTTTTTTGGATGTGGACCATGTTAAAAGACTTTTATTGAATTTGTCACAATATTGTTACTGTTTTATGTTTTGGTGTTTTGGTTGCAAGCCATGTGAGATCTTAGCTCCCCGACCAGGGATTGAACCCGCCCTCCCTGCATTGGAAGGTGAGGTCTTAACCTCTAGAATGCTAGGAAAGTCCCCGTGATGGCCTTTATAGGCCCTAGAATACCATTTCTCAACCCATTAGACTTCAATGGGCCCCAGGGGTACAACGAATGTTTTGGCCAGCAAAGAAAAAGAAAGGGAACGGAAAAGGGGCCAGAACTCATCATGCGGCCTGTGCGCTCTCTCTAGCTAGCCTTCTTGAAGGTTTAACTGACAAAATAGACACTGTCTCTATGGTGATCTTTCTCCCGCAACATTTTTTAGTACCATTTTTCGACGTCAAAGAGTAAAGCTTTAAAGGTAGACTCACCAATGGCTCTCTGCGGGATCTCCTTTGTGTTTCTATGATGTAGTATATGCCACCCCTTATCGTTCTAATACATTCTTAAAGTAGAACTCTTTTTATGTCTGCAAAGATCTTTCACCTTCTCAGTCCTGAAGATATCTATCTGTTCTTCTTGGACAAAAAAAAAAAAAATAGAAACCCTGGGCTACAAAATGCTAAGTAGGGATTAAACCACCTCTGACTCTGAATTCTTGAGTTCTTCCTGTCCATGAACCCACAATTACTCACCTTTCTTTAAATATAATTAATGTATATGTTTTTAAAAAGTCATATGGGAAATAGTAAATGAAAGTTAAGTAATAGAATTAATTGAAGCAGCAGAGGTTAATCACAAAGTATGTGTGTATTTATCCTTGAAGCCGTTCATCCCGAACGTGTATACAAATATTTGGACGCTCATGGAAGGGTAAAGACGTATCATACTATATTTTACATTTTCTGTTAACATTCATCGTTGTTTTCCGATTGATCCCAGTCTGTGTAATTATGATTATAATGTTATAAAGAAAGAATGTATCTAATTGATCAACAGTGACAGAGTATTAACAGAAAACGGGCCCACGCTTACTCACCACAATATTTCATCATTTTGAAGGACACATACTCACTCAGTAGTGCTTATATATTTGCAAATACTGATCTACTGAAGCAGGTTGGCTTCGTTTCTCCTTACTTGACGCTGAGTATGGCTTTCAGCACTTCTCAAAACCCTTCACTCTCAACATATTGATATTGTATATTTAAAAAGAAGACAAGGGCTGAAGGACTTAATTATTGACTCACTTGCATGCTAACACATTCTTTATAGACTATTTTCCCAGTAAGAGTTTTCTGATGTGAATAGCAAGTGAAAGATTTTCCACATCATCTTTAGAATGGGCATCTCCTCAGCGTGAGCACTTTCTTGTGCAGTCAGGAATATGGAACCACTGAAGAATGTCCTTCCTTCATGACACTGAGACTACTTTTTCAGTGTGAGCCCTGTCATGTCTCATGAGTCCAGGTCTAATGGAACTCGAGCATTCATTTCATCCGATTTCTTCTACAGCAGTGATTAGATGGTGTACCCCAAGAGGGCTCTCCTTGTAGTAAACCTTGGGCTGTCTTCTCTACTGTGTCAGGGATGCAGCCCACTCTGAGCTCTCTGTGTATCCTGAGGCTGGAGCTCCACCTGAAGGCTCTTCCACCATGATTACAGGCTCCGGGTTTCTCTCCACATGACGTTCCTGGTGAGTTAAAAGGGATAATTTCTGGCTGAAGGCTCAATATCATTGATTAGAGACACAGGGTTTCTACTCGGTATGAATTCTCTGGCGTTTATAAAAGCGGGAGCTCTGGGTAAAGGCTGCACCACCTGGATTACAGACATAGGGTGTCTCTCCTGTGAGTTTTCTAGTGTGTATAAGCGTGAGAGCTGCGTTTCAAGGCTTTTCCACACTCACTGCCTTTGTAGGGTTTCTCATCAGTGTGAATTCTCACCCATGACTAAGGTTATGGCTTCGACTAAGTGCTTTCTCACATAAATGATATTCATTGTGGTTTCTCTCCTGTGTGACTGTGCTCATGACATTGAAGGGTTGCATGGTCACCGGAAGCTCCTCCACAGTCATTCCAAGCATAGGGCTTCTCCCCCGTTTGAGTTTACTGGTGTGAATAAGTGTCAGCTCTCTGGCTGCAGTACCTTTATAAGGTTCGTCTCCTCCAGTGCGAGCCGTTGGTGTATACATGCGAGGCTTCAGCCGAATATTTTCACACGTTCAGGACATTTGCAAGAGTCAATCCAGGGTGCACTCTCTCATGTTGTCTAAGGTCGGAGGGTGACTAAATGCCTTCCACATTCTGAGTTCTGCATGATTTCCCTCTAGTATAATTAGCTTAAGCCTCTCGCATTCGGGCTGAAAGTGCAACACACGTGGAGTTAAGGTTGCTGTATGCGAAATGTCCTCATATCCGTGGCATTCTGTGAGCTCTTCTCCAGCATGAAATCCCTGCTGTTGACAAGGAAAGAGAGGCTGTTAAAGATTACTCACATCATACTCATTCAGTCATTTCCCGACATGTGAATTCTAGGTGGCACCCTCCGTGATGGTCTTCATTCAAAATCTCCGCATACTCGTTACTTTCACAGGTAATGTTAGTTTGCTGAATTCACACAGATTTTCTGTCTGGTAAACCCTCACTGGTCATAGCCTTCTGATTAAGTTTTAGGTCTTCTTTATGTTTCCAACACCATATCCATGAGCTCTGTTTAATCAATTACATTTTCATTGACGCTCAGGTCAGAGTTTGACATGTAATGTCAAATGACATGGGTCCTCAGATTAAATGGATAGAAAATCTCCTGGCCACAGGTCCAAGGCCATGGAGGGCAGAGCTAGGGTGGAGGCTCTGATGTTGCTGATTCCCACGTGGGGAGGAACCAAGGTGACTGAGGACAATTGCATCCGGGGCAGCGGTGGGGGCGGGGGGCAACAGGGAAGGTGGGGCGCTAAAGACCTGGAATGGGTGTTGTTGAACAAATGACGGTTCCTTTCACCAAGAATTATTAAATAAGAACTTTGGAAGAGGTGTCCTTGCTGTGGAGACAAGACTCTCCAGGAGACCATGGTAAGGGTTACCTGGGAATTAATGTGAACCCTAGGAACTGAATCTTAATAAAACAGTAACTGTGAACAGTAAGTCGAATCAAAGTGTAGCACCCGATCATTTGCATTGTTTCCTGCCAAATGGAGATATTCTGTACTCCCTACATGCCGAGGAGCCAATGCAGCCTTGCTCTTGACCATGGGAGGAAAAATCGTTCCTTCTGTCTGCGCATGCCTGTGGGTAAGCTGGCAGGGGTCACCCCCAGCTGGGTGGTTGGCGATTCATGTCTGGTGGATCTAACAATAGTTTGAAAGCCTGGCTTCTCATGGCTGCTTTCTCTTTCCTCAGATTTATCTGCTTGATTTTCGGATTGGCCCTGCCCAAGGATGCAGAGGAGGGCAGGTGGTGGCAGAGTTCCTGATAATGAAACAACAGGTGAGAAAAAAAAAAAAAAAAAAAACCAAAAAAACAAAAAAAACTTAGTTTGATTCCTGAATTGATCCGTCTTTTGCCAAATGGTCAGGTTTCTACTTTGGGTCCGGATCTTCTAAGTGCACCCAGGAAATAGTAACTCCAGTTATGTGCACCACCCTGTTAAGGATACAGCAGGTTAGGGACCAATGTAGAAACACTCTCTTTCCCGACATTTACGTTCACTTCTTCCAGCCTCCGTTAAGGCTGTGACATCACAGAAGACGGGAGAGGTATTTTCCTTCTCTTCTTTTAAAGGTCGTTACTTGGGCTCCGTGGCCTCCTTCATCATGCTACTGGCTGCGGTGGACTTAGGAATGCGGTGAACACAGGGGCTAGAGAATGACTCAGAACAGAAATCTGTGGGGAGCAGGCGTTTCATCAGGTGAGTCCTGTGTCATAGGTGCTGTGGTGAGCGGGGGTTTGGTGAGAGAGAGCAATAAAGAATCATTTAGTTTTCCTAATTTAAAAGGCTTAACTTTTTACAGACTACTCCTAAACATTTTGACAGCTTCCAAAAGATAAACGTAAGTTCCTTAGCAAAGTTATTCACATAAGTGTTTTCCTTTGTGCTCTTAACCTTCATTCCATTTAGGAAGTTGAATGCAATGTCTGCACATTCTCATTTTCTTAATTGTGACTGTGTATGGAGGAGAAGGGCCATAGTACACAGAACCAAATGTCGAGCGCTGGACAGCAAATGACAGTCTGGAGAGCTCCAGGACCTCACTCCCACGCAGAGACATCAGTAAAACAACCAGGACCTGCCTGAATGAGCTGGGGTTCTAGCCCAGGGAACCCCAGAAGTGGGAACAATGGGCTTTCTGATCCCACCATTGGCAGCCCTGGTAAGTGTACCTATTAGACCCGGGGATGTGTGTGTGTGTGTGTGTGTGCGTGTGTGTGTGCGCACACGTGTGTTTGTTTCTTTTTCCTGACACCCCTGGACTTGCCGAGTGTGCATCACTGTTGCATGAAAGCTACGGCCATGTGGTGCTAAAGTTCTAAGACCCTCTCAGTCTTGTATCTTCCTGCGTTGCATACATACAATTTCTCTAATAGGTCCAGATGCAAATGTTCAGTTGTCTCCTTGGCTCCTACCTGCAATGGCATGGGGTTGTCTTGCTTGGGAAAGCAGCTCTAGGCTCATGGAGAGAAGAGCTGCACGGGTGAAGGGTGGGCAGAGAGAATTGGAGAAAGCAAGTGAATTGCTATGGTCTCCTGATCCGGAGGTAAGAGGCTGGGCACTAAGGCAACCCAAGTCTTCAGAGTCAGGCTTCTGACTGCAGAATTCTCTACATTACCGTGAGGAGCGCATCTCCTTCGCGTCAGCCTCCTGCCCACATCTTCCCAGCCCCGTCCGCTGCTGGGGTCGCGTCGTTCCATGCCGAGACGAACTGGCAGGTAGCTCCTTCGGCGGACGCCCGGAGACGAACGCGAGCATTTGGGCGGTCGGAGCTGCTCCGTCGCCGGCCAGCGATCAGAATCCATCCCGCTGACGTTCAAGCCCGTTGTCGGGAGCCACCTGGCGGCCGCTTTTATAGTGTCCCTTCCCTCCTGAGCTTTGGCGAACTTGGCGAGGGATGTGATTCGCCCGCCAGGCGCGGGCCAGAGTTCCGGGAGGCCGGCGACGCTGGCGGCGACCGTCCCGCTGGTGCGGAGTGGTGCGCGAGGCCTGCTCTCACCGGAGATTGAATGTGGAGAGCCGTGTGTTGTGGGGCCGGCGCTGAGCTCTTTGGGAGTGTTGTGGGGGGGGGTTGGGGGTAAGGGGGGGGCTGTCTGCGCCGGTCGACCAGCACTCCCTGGTGTCCCTTGGCCCGCGGAGACACCCCCACCCCCGCCTCGTACTGCTACGCGTGACCAGGAGAGGATGTCCGTGCCCGACGTCGTACTCCGTGTGTCACGATGCGTCGGTTCGTCCTCGCCGCCTTGGGGGCCCGGCTCATGCCGGTGCAGTCGTGGCGGTCTGGCTGCGCAACAGGGGCCACTTCAGTTGCTCCGGGTCCCAGGCGAGGCGGTCACGGCGGCGGACCTTGCACCGAGGCAGGGGCATGGGATGCCTGTCAAGAGACCGCACCCACCCGGCAGGTTAAACGGGCGTCTATGCAGGGAGCTCCCGTCCCAACTTCCTGGTAGCGTCGTCAGCGTGTCGCTTGCGTTTCGAACCTGTTCAGGTCCGCTCACCGAGGTGTGTCGAGGGCAAGCGTGTAGGGCGCTCGTGGAGGGGCGGCAGTTCCTCCTAGGCTTCGGTGGTCCTAAGTCGTAGACGTTTCTCTTTGGGAAACAGGGAACGCCCGGGGCACACTTGATAGTCGTGAGGAGATATGAGCCTGGCCGCAGTCCTGCAAGGGCGCGGTCGTCAGTAGCTTCACTGAAGAAGCTCTGCAGACAGTGAACGGCCTAGAGACGCGCGTGCGGAGGGCAGGACCCCCCCAGAGCAAGAAATGGGAACGATGGTGTCCCGTTTCGAGGACGGGTGTCAGCGGCGTGGCGGTGCGCCTTCGCTCGTGTGCCCTCTGAATACTTCCCGTTGAAGTTCACACCAGTTGCACGTCACTTGGCGTGTGCGGCGGCAAGGTCGACCAGATGGGCAGATTTCGGTATTGGGGCGAGGGGAAAATTTCATGAATTGAGGCTCTTTTGGTTGTGAGAGTCACTACAATGTGAACAGTAGTGAAAAATGAAACCTTAAGATTTACAATAAATCGACACTACTCTAAGAATTACTATAAAAACATACTATGCAACTTGCAGGTATTCTTGCATCTGGTAAGCCATTTCTTTCTTAAAAGGGCAGTATTGCATCATGAAACATATAAGTAAGTGCATTTTTAGATTTTGATGTTGTATTTAGGAATATATTTAATTTCGAATGTACCAATAGTGTATATAATCGCATGGGGACTATATACACTAAAGAACACACCGGGAAATTCTGGATTTTATGGTAAATGTGTTCTTTTGGGTTGCTTTGGGTTCTCAAAAAAAAAATTAGAAAGAAATCAAGAGCCCAATATAAAGAGCAAGATAGCAACCCTCTTGTCTGTTATCCTCTAAAGGGGTAACCCCTTGAATTTTGAATAAAATCGATGATGGAAGGAGTTTTAACAGGCACGTACACTGGAATTTTTATCCTTATAAAAATCGTTACTGGGCTTCCCTGGTGGCGCAGTGGTTGAGAGTCCGCCTGCCGATGCAGGGGACACGGGTTCGTGCCCCGGTCCGTGAGGATCCCCCATGCCGTGGAGCAGCTGGGACTTGAGCCATGGCCGCCGAGCCTGCGCGTCTGGGGCCTGTGCTCCGCAACGGGAGAGGCCACGACAGTGAGAGGCCCGCGTACAGGAAAAAAAAGAACAGTCGTTACTAATTTTCAAACATATAGGCTTGAATGCTAACAAATTTTAAAGTACTTATTTTGCAATATAGAGAAGAGCAAACCTTCATCTTAAGACAGGAAATCTAGCTTTGCTCTCCCCAATTCATGCAGACAAAGTTTTCCAAAATTGAGAGTTTTGGAAAATACTTTTACTAACCAGTCTTTCTAAAAATAAATTACTTTTCAAAATTCCAGAACTGAGACTGCTTTAAATGTCAATTTTATTTTAGGTACAGCCAACTTTCTATTGTAGACTAGTAGTGGCCTTTGGTAACTATACAATGTATGAACGTGTCTTTTTTTCTTAATGTCAGAATTATTATTTTGCAATTTATTCTTATTACCTGCCTTAGAATATAGAGTTCTATGAAGAGAAAGGCATTGTGTTATTTACAGTTGAATCAACATAACAGTCCAGGTTCTGAAATGTTGGAAGTTCTCATTAAATATTTCACAATAGAAAAATTTATAAATGAATGAACAAGGTGATTTAGCTTATGTTTCTCCTGCATGAATCCTTTATGCTAATAATTCCTGAATCGTATTTTCCCTTTATGATCAGATAGTTGTTACAGTGTCCCTCCCTTGCCTGGGGGTGTGTGTGTGTGCACTCAGATGCACGTACACACAGTAATGTTGCAGCTAACGTCATGGGTTTAAAAACATATATTTTTAAGATTTTTTTTTTTTGGATGTGGACCATGTTAAAAGACTTTTATTGAATTTGTTACAATATTGTTACTGTTTTATGTTTTGGTGTTTTGGTTGCAAGCCATGTGAGATCTTAGCTCCCCGACCAGGGATTGAACCCGCCCTCCCTGCATTGGAAGGTGAGGTCTTAACCTCTAGAATGCTAGGAAAGTCCCCGTGATGGCCTTTATAGGCCCTAGAATACCATTTCTCAACCCATTAAACTTCAATGGGCCCCAGGGGTACAACGAATGTTTTGGCCAGCAAAGAAAAAGAAAGGGAACGGAAAAGGGGCCAGAACTCATCATGCGGCCTGTGCGCTCTCTCTAGCTAGCCTTCTTGAAGGTTTAACTGACAAAATAGACACTGTCTCTATGGTGATCTTTCTCCCGGAACATTTTTTAGTACCATTTTTTGACATCAAAGAGTAAAGCTTTAAAGGTAGACTCACCAATGGCTCTCTGCGGGATCTCCTTTGTGTTTCTATGATGTAGTATATGCCACCCCTTATCGTTCTAATACATTCTTAAAGTAGAACTCTTTTTATGCCTGCTAAGATCTTTCACCTTCTCAGTCCTGAAGATATCTATCTGTTCTTCTTGGACAAAAAAAAAAAAAAAAATAGAAACCCTGGGCTACAAAATGCTAAGTAGGGATTAAACCACCTCTGACTCTGAATTCTTGAGTTCTTCCTGTCCATGAACCCACAATTACTCACCTTTCTTTAAATATAATTAATGTATATGTTTTTAAAAAGTCATATGGGAAATAGTAAATGAAAGTTAAGTAATAGAATTAATTGAAGCAGCAGAGGTTAATCACAAAGTATGTGTGTATTTATCCTTGAAGCCGTTCATCCCGAACGTGTATACAAATATTTGGACGCTCATGGAAGGGTAAAGACGTATCATACTATATTTTACATTTTCTGTTAACATTCATCGTTGTTTTCCGATTGATCCCAGTCTGTGTAATTATGATTATAATGTTATAAAGAAAGAATGTATCTAATTGATCAACAGTGACAGAGTATTAACAGAAAATGGGCCCACGCTTACTCACCATAATATTTCATCATTTTGAAGGACACATACTCACTCTGTAGTGCTTATATATTTGCAAATACTGATCTACTGAAGCAGGTTGGCTTCGTTTCTCCTTACTTGACGCTGAGTATGCCTTTCGGCACTTCTCAAAACCCTTCACTCTCCACATATTGATATTGTATATTTAAAAAGAAGACAAGGGCTGAAGGACTTAATTATTGACTCACTTGCATGCTAACACATTCTATATAGACTATTTTCCCAGTAAGAGTTTTCTGATGTGAATAGCGAGTGAAAGATTTTCCACATCATCTTTAGAATGGGCATCTCCTCAGCGTGAGCCCTTTCTTGTTCAGTCAGGAATATGGAACCACTGAAGAATGTCCTTCCTTCATGACACTGAGACTACTTTTTCAGTGTGAGCCCTGTCATGTCTCATGAGTCCAGGTCTAATGGAACTCGAGCATTCATTTCATCCGATTTCTTCTACAGCAGTGATTAGATGGTGTACCCCAAGAGGGCTCTCCTTGTAGTAAACCTTGGGCTGTCTTCTCTACTGTGTCAGGGATGCAGCCCACTCTGAGCTCTCTGTGTATCCTGAGGCTGGAGCTCCACCTGAAGGCTCTTCCACCATGATTACAGGCTCCGGGTTTCTCTCCACATGACTTTCCTGGTGAGTTAAAAGGGATAATTTCTGGCTGAAGGCTCAATATCATTGATTAGAGACACAGGGTTTCTACTCGGTATGAATTCTCTGGCGTTTATAAAAGCGGGAGCTCTGGGTAAAGGCTGCACCACCTGGATTCCAGACATAGGGTGTCTCTCCTGTGAGTTTTCTAGTGCGTATAAGCGTGAGAGCTGCGTTTCAAGGCTTTTCCACACTCACTGCCTTTGTAGGGTTTCTCATCAGTGTGAATTCTCACCCATGACTAAGGTTATGGCTTCGACTAAGTGCTTTCTCACATAAATGATATTCATTGTGGTTTCTCTCCTGTGTGACTGTGCTCATGACATTGAAGGGTTGCATGGTCACCGGAAGCTCCTCCACAGTCATTCCAAGCATAGGGCTTCTCCCCCGTTTGAGTTTACTGGTGTGAATAAGTGTCAGCTCTCTGGCTGCAGTACCTTTATAAGGTTCGTCTCCTCCAGTGCGAGCCGTTGGTGTATACATGCGAGGCTTCAGCCGAATATTTTCACACGTTCAGGACATTTGCAAGAGTCACTCCAGGGTGCACTCTCTCATGTTGTCTAAGGTTGGAGGGTGACTAAATGCCTTCCACATTCTGAGTTCTGCATGATTTCCCTCTAGTATAATTAGCTTAAGCCTCTCGCATTCGGGCTGAAAGTGCAACACACGTGGAGTTAAGGTTGCTGTATGCGAAATGTCCTCATGTCCGTGGCATTCTGTGAGCTCTTCTCCAGCATGAAATCCCTGCTGTTGACAAGTAAAGAGAGGCTGTTAAAGATTACTCACATCATACTCATTCAGTCATTTCCCGACATGTGAATTCTAGGCGGCGCCCTCCGTGATGGTCTTCATTCAAAATCTCCGCATACTCGTTACTTTCACAGGTAATGTTACTTTGCTGAATTCCCACAGATTTTCTGTCTGGTAAACCCTCACTGGTCATAGCCTTCTGATTAAGTTTTAGGTCTTCTTTATGTTTCCAACACCATATCCATGAGCTCTGTTTAATCAATTACATTTTCATTGACGCTCAGGTCAGAGTTTGACATGTAATGTCAAATGACATGGGTCCTCAGATTAAATGGATAGAAAATCTCCTGGCCACAGGTCCAAGGCCATGGAGGGCAGAGCTAGGGTGGAGGCTCTGATGTTGCTGATTCCCACGTGGGGAGGAACCAAGGTGACTGAGCACAATTGCATCCGGGGCAGCGGTGGGGGTGGGGGGCAACAGGGAAGGTGGGGCGCTAAAGACCTGGAATGGGTGTTGTTGAACAAATGACGGTTCCTTTCACCAAGAATTATTAAATAAGAACTTTGGAAGAGGTGTCCTTGCTGTGGAGACAAGACTCTCCAGGAGACCATGGTAAGGGTTACCTGGGAATTAATGTGAACCCTAGGAACTGAATCTTAATAAAACAGTAACTGTGAACAGTAAGTCGAATCAAAGTGTAGCACCCGATCATTTGCATTGTTTCCTGCCAAATGGAGATATTCTGTACTCCCTACATGCCGAGGAGCCAATGCAGCCTTGCTCTTGACCATGGGAGGAAAAATCGTTCCTTCTGTCTGCGCATGCCTGTGGGTAAGCTGGCAGGGGTCACCCCCAGCTGGGTGGTTGGCGATTCACGTCTGGTGGATCTAACAATAGTTTGAAAGCCTGGCTTCTCATGGCTGCTTTCTCTTTCCTCAGATTTATCTGCTTGATTTTCGGATTGGCCCTGCCCAAGGATGCAGGGGAGGGCAGGTGGTGGCAGAGTTCCTGATAATGAAACAACAGGTGAGAAAAAAAAAACCAAAAAAACAAAAAAAAACTTAGTTTGATTCCTGAATTGATCCGTCTTTTGCCAAATGGTCAGGTTTCTACTTTGGGTCCGGATCTTCTAAGTGCACCCAGGAAATAGTAACTCCAGTTACGTGCACCACCCTGTTAAGGATACAGCAGGTCAGGGACCAATGTAGAAACACTCTCTTTCCCGACATTTACGTTCACTTCTTCCAGCCTCCATTAAGGCTGTGACCTCACAGAAGACGGGAGAGGTATTTTCCTTCTCTTCTTTTAAAGGTCGTCCCTTGGGCTCCGTGGCCTCCTTCATCATGCTACTGGCTGCGGTGGACTTAGGAATGCGGTGAACACAGGGGCTAGAGAATGACTCAGAACAGAAATCTGTGGGGAGCAGGCGTTTCATCAGGTGAGTCCTGTGTCATAGGTGCTGTGGTGAGCGGGGGTTTGGTGAGAGAGAGCAATAAAGAATCATTTAGTTTTCCTAATTTAAAAAGCTTAACTTTTTTTTTTTTTTTTTTTTTTTTTTTTTTTTGCTGTACGCGGGCCTCTCACTGCTGTGGCCTCTCCCGTTGCGGAGCACAGGCTCCGGACACACAGGCTCCGCGGCCATGGCTCGCGGGCCCAGCCGCTGCGCGGCATGTGGGATCTTCCGGGATAGGGGCACGAACCCGTGTCCCCTGCATCGGCAGGCGGACTCTCAACCACTGCGCCACCAGGGAAGCCCTAAAAAGCTTAACTTTTTACAGACTACTCCTAAACATTTTGACAGCTTCCAAAAGATAAACGTAAGTTCCTTAGCAAAGTTATTCACATAAGTGTTTTCCTTTGTGTTGTTAACCTTCATTCAAATTAGGAAGTTGAATGCAATGTCTGCAGATTCTTATTTTCTTAATTGTGACTGTGTATGGAGGAGAAGGGCCATAGTACACAGAACCAAATGTCGAGCGCTGGACAGCAAATGACAGTCTGGAGAGCTCCAGGACCTCACTCCCACGCAGAGACATCAGTAAAACAACCAGGACCTGCCTGAATGAGCTGGGGTTCTAGCCCAGGGAACCCCAGAAGTGGGAACAATGGGCTTTCTGATCCCACCATTGGCAGCCCTGGGAAGTGTGCCTATTAGACCCGGGGATGTGTGTGTGTGTGTGTGTGTGCGCACACGTGTGTTTGTTTCTTTTTCCTGACACCCCTGGACTTGCCGAGTGTGCGTCACTGTTGCATGAAAGCTACGGCCATGTGGTGCTAAAGTTCTAAGACCCTCTCAGTCTTGTATCTTCCTGCGTTGCATACATACAATTTCTCTAATAGGTCCAGATGCAAATGTTCAGTTGTCTCCTTGGCTCCCACCTGCAATGGCATGGGGTTGTCTTGCTTGGGAAAGCAGCTCTAGGCTCATGGAGAGAAGAGCTGCACGGGTGTAGGGTGGGCAGAGAGAATTGGAGAAAGCAAGTGAATTGCTATGGTCTCCTGATCCGGAGGTAAGAGGCTGGGCACTAAGGCAACCCAAGTCTTCAGAGTCAGGCTTCTGACTGCAGAATTCTCTACATTACCGTGAGGAGCGCATCTCCTTCGCGTCAGCCTCCTGCCCACATCTTCCCAGCCCCGTCCGCTGCTGGGGTCGCGTCGTGCCATGCCGAGCCAAACTGGCAGGTAGCTCCTTCGGCGGACACACGGAGACGAACGCGAGCCTTTGGGCGGTCGGAGCTGCTCCGTCGCCGGCCAGCGATCAGAATCCATCCCGCTGACGTTCAAGCCCATTGTCGGGAGCCACCTGGCGGCCGCTTTTATAGTGTCCCTTCCCTCCTGAGCTTTGGCGAACTTGGCGAGGGATGTGATTCGCCCGCCAGGCGCGGGCCAGAGTTCCGGGAGGCCGGCGACGCTGGCGGCGACCGTCCCGCTGGTGCGGAGCGGTGGGCGAGGCCTGCTCTCACCGGAGATTGAATGTGGAGCGCCGTGTGTTGTGGGGCCGCCGCTGAGCTCCTTGGGAGGGTTAGGGGGAGGTCTGCGCCGGTCGACCAGCACTCCCTGGTGTCCCTTGGCCCGCGGAGACACCCCCCGCCCCACACACACACGTCCTGCTACGCGTGACCAGGAGAGGATGTCCGTGCCCGACGTCGTACTCCGTGTGTCACGATGCGTCGGTGCGTCCTCGCCGCCTTGGGGGCCCGGGTCATGCCGGTGCAGTCGTGGCGGTCTGGCTGCGCAACAGGGGCCACTTCAGTTGCTCCGGGTCCCAGGCGAGGCGGTCACGGGGGCGGAACTTGCACCGAGGCAGGGGCATGGGATGCCTGTCAAGAGACCGCACCCACCCGGCAGGTTAAAAGGGCGTCTATGCAGGGAGCTCCCTTCCCAACTTCCTGGTAGCTTCGTCAGCGTGGCGCTTGCGTTTCGAACCTGTTCAGGTCCGCTCACCGAGGTGTGTCGAGGGCAAGCGTGTAGGGCGCTCGTGGAGGGGCGGCAGTTCCTCCTAGGCTTCGGTGGTCCTAAGTCGTAGACGTTTCTCTTTGGGAAACAGGGAACGCCCGGGGCACACTTGATAGTCGTGAGGAGATATGAGCCTGGCCGCAGTCCTGCAAGGGCGCGGTCGTCAGTAGCTTCACTGAAGAAGCTCTGCAGACAGTGAACGGCCTAGAGACGCGCGTGCGGAGGGCAGGACCCCCCCAGAGCAAGAAATGGGAACGATGGTGTCCCGTTTCGAGGACGGGTGTCAGCGGCGTGGCGGTGCGCCTTCGCTCGTGTGCCCTCTGAATACTTCCCGTTGAAGTTCACACCAGTTGCACGTCACTTGGCGTGTGCGGCGGCAAGGTCGACCAGATGGGCAGATTTCGGTATTGGGGCGAGGGGAAAATTTCATGAATTGAGGCTCTTTTGGTTGTGAGAGTCACTACAATGTGAACAGTAGTGAAAAATGAAACCTTAAGATTTACAATAAATCGACACTACTCTAAGAATTACTATAAAAACATACTATGCAACTTGCAGGTATTCTTGCATCTGGTAAGCCATTTCTTTCTTAAAAGGGCAGTATTGCATCATGAAACATATAAGTAAGTGCATTTTTAGATTTTGATGTTGTATTTAGGAATATATTTAATTTCGAATGTACCAATAGTGTATATAATCGCATGGGGACTATATACACTAAAGAACACACCGGGAAATTCTGGATTTTATGGTAAATGTGTTCTTTTGGGTTGCTTTGGGTTCTCAAAAAAAAAATTAGAAAGAAATCAAGAGCCCAATATAAAGAGCAAGATAGCAACCCTCTTGTCTGTTATCCTCTAAAGGGGTAACCCCTTGAATTTTGAATAAAATCGATGATGGAAGGAGTTTTAACAGGCACGTACACTGGAATTTTTATCCTTATAAAAATCGTTACTGGGCTTCCCTGGTGGCGCAGTGGTTGAGAGTCCGCCTGCCGATGCAGGGGACACGGGTTCGTGCCCCGGTCCGTGAGGATCCCCCATGCCGTGGAGCAGCTGGGACTTGAGCCATGGCCGCCGAGCCTGCGCGTCTGGGGCCTGTGCTCCGCAACGGGAGAGGCCACGACAGTGAGAGGCCCGCGTACAGGAAAAAAAAGAACAGTCGTTACTAATTTTCAAACATATAGGCTTGAATGCTAACAAATTTTAAAGTACTTATTTTGCAATATAGAGAAGAGCAAACCTTCATCTTAAGACAGGAAATCTAGCTTTGCTCTCCCCAATTCATGCAGACAAAGTTTTCCAAAATTGAGAGTTTTGGAAAATACTTTTACTAACCAGTCTTTCTAAAAATAAATTACTTTTCAAAATTCCAGAACTGAGACTGCTTTAAATGTCAATTTTATTTTAGGTACAGCCAACTTTCTATTGTAGACTAGTAGTGGCCTTTGGTAACTATACAATGTATGAACGTGTCTTTTTTTCTTAATGTCAGAATTATTATTTTGCAATTTATTCTTATTACCTGCCTTAGAATATAGAGTTCTATGAAGAGAAAGGCATTGTGTTATTTACAGTTGAATCAACATAACAGTCCAGGTTCTGAAATGTTGGAAGTTCTCATTAAATATTTCACAATAGAAAAATTTATAAATGAATGAACAAGGTGATTTAGCTTATGTTTCTCCTGCATGAATCCTTTATGCTAATAATTCCTGAATCGTATTTTCCCTTTATGATCAGATAGTTGTTACAGTGTCCCTCCCTTGCCTGGGGGTGTGTGTGTGTGCACTCAGATGCACGTACACACAGTAATGTTGCAGCTAACGTCATGGGTTTAAAAACATATATTTTTAAGATTTTTTTTTTTTGGATGTGGACCATGTTAAAAGACTTTTATTGAATTTGTCACAATATTGTTACTGTTTTATGTTTTGGTGTTTTGGTTGCAAGCCATGTGAGATCTTAGCTCCCCGACCAGGGATTGAACCCGCCCTCCCTGCATTGGAAGGTGAGGTCTTAACCTCTAGAATGCTAGGAAAGTCCCCGTGATGGCCTTTATAGGCCCTAGAATACCATTTCTCAACCCATTAAACTTCAATGGGCCCCAGGGGTACAACGAATGTTTTGGCCAGCAAAGAAAAAGAAAGGGAACGGAAAAGGGGCCAGAACTCATCATGCGGCCTGTGCGCTCTCTCTAGCTAGCCTTCTTGAAGGTTTAACTGACAAAATAGACACTGTCTCTATGGTGATCTTTCTCCCGGAACATTTTTTAGTACCATTTTTTGACATCAAAGAGTAAAGCTTTAAAGGTAGACTCACCAATGGCTCTCTGCGGGATCTCCTTTGTGTTTCTATGATGTAGTATATGCCACCCCTTATCGTTCTAATACATTCTTAAAGTAGAACTCTTTTTATGCCTGCTAAGATCTTTCACCTTCTCAGTCCTGAAGATATCTATCTGTTCTTCTTGGACAAAAAAAAAAAAAAAAATAGAAACCCTGGGCTACAAAATGCTAAGTAGGGATTAAACCACCTCTGACTCTGAATTCTTGAGTTCTTCCTGTCCATGAACCCACAATTACTCACCTTTCTTTAAATATAATTAATGTATATGTTTTTAAAAAGTCATATGGGAAATAGTAAATGAAAGTTAAGTAATAGAATTAATTGAAGCAGCAGAGGTTAATCACAAAGTATGTGTGTATTTATCCTTGAAGCCGTTCATCCCGAACGTGTATACAAATATTTGGACGCTCATGGAAGGGTAAAGACGTATCATACTATATTTTACATTTTCTGTTAACATTCATCGTTGTTTTCCGATTGATCCCAGTCTGTGTAATTATGATTATAATGTTATAAAGAAAGAATGTATCTAATTGATCAACAGTGACAGAGTATTAACAGAAAATGGGCCCACGCTTACTCACCATAATATTTCATCATTTTGAAGGACACATACTCACTCTGTAGTGCTTATATATTTGCAAATACTGATCTACTGAAGCAGGTTGGCTTCGTTTCTCCTTACTTGACGCTGAGTATGCCTTTCGGCACTTCTCAAAACCCTTCACTCTCCACATATTGATATTGTATATTTAAAAAGAAGACAAGGGCTGAAGGACTTAATTATTGACTCACTTGCATGCTAACACATTCTTTATAGACTATTTTCCCAGTAAGAGTTTTCTGATGTGAATAGCGAGTGAAAGATTTTCCACATCATCTTTAGAATGGGCATCTCCTCAGCGTGAGCCCTTTCTTGTTCAGTCAGGAATATGGAACCACTGAAGAATGTCCTTCCTTCATGACACTGAGACTACTTTTTCAGTGTGAGCCCTGTCATGTCTCATGAGTCCAGGTCTAATGGAACTCGAGCATTCATTTCATCCGATTTCTTCTACAGCAGTGATTAGATGGTGTACCCCAAGAGGGCTCTCCTTGTAGTAAACCTTGGGCTGTCTTCTCTACTGTGTCAGGGATGCAGCCCACTCTGAGCTCTCTGTGTATCCTGAGGCTGGAGCTCCACCTGAAGGCTCTTCCACCATGATTACAGGCTCCGGGTTTCTCTCCACATGACTTTCCTGGTGAGTTAAAAGGGATAATTTCTGGCTGAAGGCTCAATATCATTGATTAGAGACACAGGGTTTCTACTCGGTATGAATTCTCTGGCGTTTATAAAAGCGGGAGCTCTGGGTAAAGGCTGCACCACCTGGATTCCAGACATAGGGTGTCTCTCCTGTGAGTTTTCTAGTGCGTATAAGCGTGAGAGCTGCGTTTCAAGGCTTTTCCACACTCACTGCCTTTGTAGGGTTTCTCATCAGTGTGAATTCTCACCCATGACTAAGGTTATGGCTTCGACTAAGTGCTTTCTCACATAAATGATATTCATTGTGGTTTCTCTCCTGTGTGACTGTGCTCATGACATTGAAGGGTTGCATGGTCACCGGAAGCTCCTCCACAGTCATTCCAAGCATAGGGCTTCTCCCCCGTTTGAGTTTACTGGTGTGAATAAGTGTCAGCTCTCTGGCTGCAGTACCTTTATAAGGTTCGTCTCCTCCAGTGCGAGCCGTTGGTGTATACATGCGAGGCTTCAGCCGAATATTTTCACACGTTCAGGACATTTGCAAGAGTCACTCCAGGGTGCACTCTCTCATGTTGTCTAAGGTTGGAGGGTGACTAAATGCCTTCCACATTCTGAGTTCTGCATGATTTCCCTCTAGTATAATTAGCTTAAGCCTCTCGCATTCGGGCTGAAAGTGCAACACACGTGGAGTTAAGGTTGCTGTATGCGAAATGTCCTCATGTCCGTGGCATTCTGTGAGCTCTTCTCCAGCATGAAATCCCTGTTGTTGACAAGGAAAGAGAGGCTGTTAAAGATTACTCACATCATACTCATTCAGTCATTTCCCGACATGTGAATTCTAGGCGGCGCCCTCCGTGATGGTCTTCATTCAAAATCTCCGCATACTCGTTACTTTCACAGGTAATGTTACTTTGCTGAATTCCCACAGATTTTCTGTCTGGTAAACCCTCACTGGTCATAGCCTTCTGATTAAGTTTTAGGTCTTCTTTATGTTTCCAACACCATATCCATGAGCTCTGTTTAATCAATTACATTTTCATTGACGCTCAGGTCAGAGTTTGACATGTAATGTCAAATGACATGGGTCCTCAGATTAAATGGATAGAAAATCTCCTGGCCACAGGTCCAAGGCCATGGAGGGCAGAGCTAGGGTGGAGGCTCTGATGTTGCTGATTCCCACGTGGGGAGGAACCAAGGTGACTGAGGACAATTGCATCCGGGGCAGCGGTGGGGGTGGGGGGCAACAGGGAAGGTGGGGCGCTAAAGACCTGGAATGGGTGTTGTTGAACAAATGACGGTTCCTTTCACCAAGAATTATTAAATAAGAACTTTGGAAGAGGTGTCCTTGCTGTGGAGACAAGACTCTCCAGGAGACCATGGTAAGGGTTACCTGGGAATTAATGTGAACCCTAGGAACTGAATCTTAATAAAACAGTAACTGTGAACAGTAAGTCGAATCAAAGTGTAGCACCCGATCATTTGCATTGTTTCCTGCCAAATGGAGATATTCTGTACTCCCTACATGCCGAGGAGCCAATGCAGCCTTGCTCTTGACCATGGGAGGAAAAATCGTTCCTTCTGTCTGCGCATGCCTGTGGGTAAGCTGGCAGGGGTCACCCCCAGCTGGGTGGTTGGCGATTCACGTCTGGTGGATCTAACAATAGTTTGAAAGCCTGGCTTCTCATGGCTGCTTTCTCTTTCCTCAGATTTATCTGCTTGATTTTCGGATTGGCCCTGCCCAAGGATGCAGGGGAGGGCAGGTGGTGGCAGAGTTCCTGATAATGAAACAACAGGTGAGAAAAAAAAAACCAAAAAAACAAAAAAAAAACTTAGTTTGATTCCTGAATTGATCCGTCTTTTGCCAAATGGTCAGGTTTCTACTTTGGGTCCGGATCTTCTAAGTGCACCCAGGAAATAGTAACTCCAGTTACGTGCACCACCCTGTTAAGGATACAGCAGGTCAGGGACCAATGTAGAAACACTCTCTTTCCCGACATTTACGTTCACTTCTTCCAGCCTCCATTAAGGCTGTGACCTCACAGAAGACGGGAGAGGTATTTTCCTTCTCTTCTTTTAAAGGTCGTCCCTTGGGCTCCGTGGCCTCCTTCATCATGCTACTGGCTGCGGTGGACTTAGGAATGCGGTGAACACAGGGGCTAGAGAATGACTCAGAACAGAAATCTGTGGGGAGCAGGCGTTTCATCAGGTGAGTCCTGTGTCATAGGTGCTGTGGTGAGCGGGGGTTTGGTGAGAGAGAGCAATAAAGAATCATTTAGTTTTCCTAATTTAAAAAGCTTAACTTTTTACAGACTACTCCTAAACATTTTGACAGCTTCCAAAAGATAAACGTAAGTTCCTTAGCAAAGTTATTCACATAAGTGTTTTCCTTTGTGTTGTTAACCTTCATTCAAATTAGGAAGTTGAATGCAATGTCTGCAGATTCTTATTTTCTTAATTGTGACTGTGTATGGAGGAGAAGGGCCATAGTACACAGAACCAAATGTCGAGCGCTGGACAGCAAATGACAGTCTGGAGAGCTCCAGGACCTCACTCCCACGCAGAGACATCAGTAAAACAACCAGGACCTGCCTGAATGAGCTGGGGTTCTAGCCCAGGGAACCCCAGAAGTGGGAACAATGGGCTTTCTGATCCCACCATTGGCAGCCCTGGGAAGTGTGCCTATTAGACCCGGGGATGTGTGTGTGTGTGTGTGTGTGCGCACACGTGTGTTTGTTTCTTTTTCCTGACACCCCTGGACTTGCCGAGTGTGCGTCACTGTTGCATGAAAGCTACGGCCATGTGGTGCTAAAGTTCTAAGACCCTCTCAGTCTTGTATCTTCCTGCGTTGCATACATACAATTTCTCTAATAGGTCCAGATGCAAATGTTCAGTTGTCTCCTTGGCTCCCACCTGCAATGGCATGGGGTTGTCTTGCTTGGGAAAGCAGCTCTAGGCTCATGGAGAGAAGAGCTGCACGGGTGTAGGGTGGGCAGAGAGAATTGGAGAAAGCAAGTGAATTGCTATGGTCTCCTGATCCGGAGGTAAGAGGCTGGGCACTAAGGCAACCCAAGTCTTCAGAGTCAGGCTTCTGACTGCAGAATTCTCTACATTACCGTGAGGAGCGCATCTCCTTCGCGTCAGCCTCCTGCCCACATCTTCCCAGCCCCGTCCGCTGCTGGGGTCGCGTCGTGCCATGCCGAGCCAAACTGGCAGGTAGCTCCTTCGGCGGACACACGGAGACGAACGCGAGCCTTTGGGCGGTCGGAGCTGCTCCGTCGCCGGCCAGCGATCAGAATCCATCCCGCTGACCTTCAAGCCCATTGTCGGGAGCCACCTGGCGGCCGCTTTTATAGTGTCCCTTCCCTCCTGAGCTTTGGCGAACTTGGCGAGGGATGTGATTCGCCCGCCAGGCGCGGGCCAGAGTTCCGGGAGGCCGGCGACGCTGGCGGCGACCGTCCCGCTGGTGCGGAGCGGTGGGCGAGGCCTGCTCTCACCGGAGATTGAATGTGGAGCGCCGTGTGTTGTGGGGCCGCCGCTGAGCTCCTTGGGAGGGTTAGGGGGAGGTCTGCGCCGGTCGACCAGCACTCCCTGGTGTCCCTTGGCCCGCGGAGACACCCCCCGCCCCACACACACACGTCCTGCTACGCGTGACCAGGAGAGGATGTCCGTGCCCGACGTCGTACTCCGTGTGTCACGATGCGTCGGTGCGTCCTCGCCGCCTTGGGGGCCCGGGTCATGCCGGTGCAGTCGTGGCGGTCTGGCTGCGCAACAGGGGCCACTTCAGTTGCTCCGGGTCCCAGGCGAGGCGGTCACGGGGGCGGAACTTGCACCGAGGCAGGGGCATGGGATGCCTGTCAAGAGACCGCACCCACCCGGCAGGTTAAAAGGGCGTCTATGCAGGGAGCTCCCTTCCCAACTTCCTGGTAGCTTCGTCAGCGTGGCGCTTGCGTTTCGAACCTGTTCAGGTCCGCTCACCGAGGTGTGTCGAGGGCAAGCGTGTAGGGCGCTCGTGGAGGGGCGGCAGTTCCTCCTAGGCTTCGGTGGTCCTAAGTCGTAGACGTTTCTCTTTGGGAAACAGGGAACGCCCGGGGCACACTTGATAGTCGTGAGGAGATATGAGCCTGGCCGCAGTCCTGCAAGGGCGCGGTCGTCAGTAGCTTCACTGAAGAAGCTCTGCAGACAGTGAACGGCCTAGAGACGCGCGTGCGGAGGGCAGGACCCCCCCAGAGCAAGAAATGGGAACGATGGTGTCCCGTTTCGAGGACGGGTGTCAGCGGCGTGGCGGTGCGCCTTCGCTCGTGTGCCCTCTGAATACTTCCCGTTGAAGTTCACACCAGTTGCACGTCACTTGGCGTGTGCGGCGGCAAGGTCGACCAGATGGGCAGATTTCGGTATTGGGGCGAGGGGAAAATTTCATGAATTGAGGCTCTTTTGGTTGTGAGAGTCACTACAATGTGAACAGTAGTGAAAAATGAAACCTTAAGATTTACAATAAATCGACACTACTCTAAGAATTACTATAAAAACATACTATGCAACTTGCAGGTATTCTTGCATCTGGTAAGCCATTTCTTTCTTAAAAGGGCAGTATTGCATCATGAAACATATAAGTAAGTGCATTTTTAGATTTTGATGTTGTATTTAGGAATATATTTAATTTCGAATGTACCAATAGTGTATATAATCGCATGGGGACTATATACACTAAAGAACACACCGGGAAATTCTGGATTTTATGGTAAATGTGTTCTTTTGGGTTGCTTTGGGTTCTCAAAAAAAAAATTAGAAAGAAATCAAGAGCCCAATATAAAGAGCAAGATAGCAACCCTCTTGTCTGTTATCCTCTAAAGGGGTAACCCCTTGAATTTTGAATAAAATCGATGATGGAAGGAGTTTTAACAGGCACGTACACTGGAATTTTTATCCTTATAAAAATCGTTACTGGGCTTCCCTGGTGGCGCAGTGGTTGAGAGTCCGCCTGCCGATGCAGGGGACACGGGTTCGTGCCCCGGTCCGTGAGGATCCCCCATGCCGTGGAGCAGCTGGGACTTGAGCCATGGCCGCCGAGCCTGCGCGTCTGGGGCCTGTGCTCCGCAACGGGAGAGGCCACGACAGTGAGAGGCCCGCGTACAGGAAAAAAAAGAACAGTCGTTACTAATTTTCAAACATATAGGCTTGAATGCTAACAAATTTTAAAGTACTTATTTTGCAATATAGAGAAGAGCAAACCTTCATCTTAAGACAGGAAATCTAGCTTTGCTCTCCCCAATTCATGCAGACAAAGTTTTCCAAAATTGAGAGTTTTGGAAAATACTTTTACTAACCAGTCTTTCTAAAAATAAATTACTTTTCAAAATTCCAGAACTGAGACTGCTTTAAATGTCAATTTTATTTTAGGTACAGCCAACTTTCTATTGTAGACTAGTAGTGGCCTTTGGTAACTATACAATGTATGAACGTGTCTTTTTTTCTTAATGTCAGAATTATTATTTTGCAATTTATTCTTATTACCTGCCTTAGAATATAGAGTTCTATGAAGAGAAAGGCATTGTGTTATTTACAGTTGAATCAACATAACAGTCCAGGTTCTGAAATGTTGGAAGTTCTCATTAAATATTTCACAATAGAAAAATTTATAAATGAATGAACAAGGTGATTTAGCTTATGTTTCTCCTGCATGAATCCTTTATGCTAATAATTCCTGAATCGTATTTTCCCTTTATGATCAGATAGTTGTTACAGTGTCCCTCCCTTGCCTGGGGGTGTGTGTGTGTGCACTCAGATGCACGTACACACAGTAATGTTGCAGCTAACGTCATGGGTTTAAAAACATATATTTTTAAGATTTTTTTTTTTTGGATGTGGACCATGTTAAAAGACTTTTATTGAATTTGTTACAATATTGTTACTGTTTTATGTTTTGGTGTTTTGGTTGCAAGCCATGTGAGATCTTAGCTCCCCGACCAGGGATTGAACCCGCCCTCCCTGCATTGGAAGGTGAGGTCTTAACCTCTAGAATGCTAGGAAAGTCCCCGTGATGGCCTTTATAGGCCCTAGAATACCATTTCTCAACCCATTAAACTTCAATGGGCCCCAGGGGTACAACGAATGTTTTGGCCAGCAAAGAAAAAGAAAGGGAACGGAAAAGGGGCCAGAACTCATCATGCGGCCTGTGCGCTCTCTCTAGCTAGCCTTCTTGAAGGTTTAACTGACAAAATAGACACTGTCTCTATGGTGATCTTTCTCCCGGAACATTTTTTAGTACCATTTTTTGACATCAAAGAGTAAAGCTTTAAAGGTAGACTCACCAATGGCTCTCTGCGGGATCTCCTTTGTGTTTCTATGATGTAGTATATGCCACCCCTTATCGTTCTAATACATTCTTAAAGTAGAACTCTTTTTATGCCTGCTAAGATCTTTCACCTTCTCAGTCCTGAAGATATCTATCTGTTCTTCTTGGACAAAAAAAAAAAAAAAAATAGAAACCCTGGGCTACAAAATGCTAAGTAGGGATTAAACCACCTCTGACTCTGAATTCTTGAGTTCTTCCTGTCCATGAACCCACAATTACTCACCTTTCTTTAAATATAATTAATGTATATGTTTTTAAAAAGTCATATGGGAAATAGTAAATGAAAGTTAAGTAATAGAATTAATTGAAGCAGCAGAGGTTAATCACAAAGTATGTGTGTATTTATCCTTGAAGCCGTTCATCCCGAACGTGTATACAAATATTTGGACGCTCATGGAAGGGTAAAGACGTATCATACTATATTTTACATTTTCTGTTAACATTCATCGTTGTTTTCCGATTGATCCCAGTCTGTGTAATTATGATTATAATGTTATAAAGAAAGAATGTATCTAATTGATCAACAGTGACAGAGTATTAACAGAAAATGGGCCCACGCTTACTCACCATAATATTTCATCATTTTGAAGGACACATACTCACTCTGTAGTGCTTATATATTTGCAAATACTGATCTACTGAAGCAGGTTGGCTTCGTTTCTCCTTACTTGACGCTGAGTATGCCTTTCGGCACTTCTCAAAACCCTTCACTCTCCACATATTGATATTGTATATTTAAAAAGAAGACAAGGGCTGAAGGACTTAATTATTGACTCACTTGCATGCTAACACATTCTTTATAGACTATTTTCCCAGTAAGAGTTTTCTGATGTGAATAGCGAGTGAAAGATTTTCCACATCATCTTTAGAATGGGCATCTCCTCAGCGTGAGCCCTTTCTTGTTCAGTCAGGAATATGGAACCACTGAAGAATGTCCTTCCTTCATGACACTGAGACTACTTTTTCAGTGTGAGCCCTGTCATGTCTCATGAGTCCAGGTCTAATGGAACTCGAGCATTCATTTCATCCGATTTCTTCTACAGCAGTGATTAGATGGTGTACCCCAAGAGGGCTCTCCTTGTAGTAAACCTTGGGCTGTCTTCTCTACTGTGTCAGGGATGCAGCCCACTCTGAGCTCTCTGTGTATCCTGAGGCTGGAGCTCCACCTGAAGGCTCTTCCACCATGATTACAGGCTCCGGGTTTCTCTCCACATGACTTTCCTGGTGAGTTAAAAGGGATAATTTCTGGCTGAAGGCTCAATATCATTGATTAGAGACACAGGGTTTCTACTCGGTATGAATTCTCTGGCGTTTATAAAAGCGGGAGCTCTGGGTAAAGGCTGCACCACCTGGATTCCAGACATAGGGTGTCTCTCCTGTGAGTTTTCTAGTGCGTATAAGCGTGAGAGCTGCGTTTCAAGGCTTTTCCACACTCACTGCCTTTGTAGGGTTTCTCATCAGTGTGAATTCTCACCCATGACTAAGGTTATGGCTTCGACTAAGTGCTTTCTCACATAAATGATATTCATTGTGGTTTCTCTCCTGTGTGACTGTGCTCATGACATTGAAGGGTTGCATGGTCACCGGAAGCTCCTCCACAGTCATTCCAAGCATAGGGCTTCTCCCCCGTTTGAGTTTACTGGTGTGAATAAGTGTCAGCTCTCTGGCTGCAGTACCTTTATAAGGTTCGTCTCCTCCAGTGCGAGCCGTTGGTGTATACATGCGAGGCTTCAGCCGAATATTTTCACACGTTCAGGACATTTGCAAGAGTCACTCCAGGGTGCACTCTCTCATGTTGTCTAAGGTTGGAGGGTGACTAAATGCCTTCCACATTCTGAGTTCTGCATGATTTCCCTCTAGTATAATTAGCTTAAGCCTCTCGCATTCGGGCTGAAAGTGCAACACACGTGGAGTTAAGGTTGCTGTATGCGAAATGTCCTCATGTCCGTGGCATTCTGTGAGCTCTTCTCCAGCATGAAATCCCTGTTGTTGACAAGGAAAGAGAGGCTGTTAAAGATTACTCACATCATACTCATTCAGTCATTTCCCGACATGTGAATTCTAGGCGGCGCCCTCCGTGATGGTCTTCATTCAAAATCTCCGCATACTCGTTACTTTCACAGGTAATGTTACTTTGCTGAATTCCCACAGATTTTCTGTCTGGTAAACCCTCACTGGTCATAGCCTTCTGATTAAGTTTTAGGTCTTCTTTATGTTTCCAACACCATATCCATGAGCTCTGTTTAATCAATTACATTTTCATTGACGCTCAGGTCAGAGTTTGACATGTAATGTCAAATGACATGGGTCCTCAGATTAAATGGATAGAAAATCTCCTGGCCACAGGTCCAAGGCCATGGAGGGCAGAGCTAGGGTGGAGGCTCTGATGTTGCTGATTCCCACGTGGGGAGGAACCAAGGTGACTGAGGACAATTGCATCCGGGGCAGCGGTGGGGGTGGGGGGCAACAGGGAAGGTGGGGCGCTAAAGACCTGGAATGGGTGTTGTTGAACAAATGACGGTTCCTTTCACCAAGAATTATTAAATAAGAACTTTGGAAGAGGTGTCCTTGCTGTGGAGACAAGACTCTCCAGGAGACCATGGTAAGGGTTACCTGGGAATTAATGTGAACCCTAGGAACTGAATCTTAATAAAACAGTAACTGTGAACAGTAAGTCGAATCAAAGTGTAGCACCCGATCATTTGCATTGTTTCCTGCCAAATGGAGATATTCTGTACTCCCTACATGCCGAGGAGCCAATGCAGCCTTGCTCTTGACCATGGGAGGAAAAATCGTTCCTTCTGTCTGCGCATGCCTGTGGGTAAGCTGGCAGGGGTCACCCCCAGCTGGGTGGTTGGCGATTCACGTCTGGTGGATCTAACAATAGTTTGAAAGCCTGGCTTCTCATGGCTGCTTTCTCTTTCCTCAGATTTATCTGCTTGATTTTCGGATTGGCCCTGCCCAAGGATGCAGGGGAGGGCAGGTGGTGGCAGAGTTCCTGATAATGAAACAACAGGTGAGAAAAAAAAAACCAAAAAAACAAAAAAAAACTTAGTTTGATTCCTGAATTGATCCGTCTTTTGCCAAATGGTCAGGTTTCTACTTTGGGTCCGGATCTTCTAAGTGCACCCAGGAAATAGTAACTCCAGTTACGTGCACCACCCTGTTAAGGATACAGCAGGTCAGGGACCAATGTAGAAACACTCTCTTTCCCGACATTTACGTTCACTTCTTCCAGCCTCCATTAAGGCTGTGACCTCACAGAAGACGGGAGAGGTATTTTCCTTCTCTTCTTTTAAAGGTCGTCCCTTGGGCTCCGTGGCCTCCTTCATCATGCTACTGGCTGCGGTGGACTTAG